>NC_142929.1:118143553-118163553 GCF_046866305.1 Octopus bimaculoides
ACTTAAACAAGGAGATCGTCCAGAAGAGTTGCAGGAGAATCCGAAGTCGTCTGGTGGCCGTGGTTGAAGCTAATGGCGATTTTATGGAATAAATTTAATCTTTAGTATTTCAAGATATTTTTATGTAATTTTGGTAGATATATCTGTTAAAATGAGATATCAATGTTATTTTCCTTTTTTCGTAATTTAGACGACAGTTTATTCCCCGCACCCTGTATGTGAGTTTTTCACTGACACGTTACAACCATAATAAACATACTCAAATATTTAGATAACAAGTGCCATAGGTAGAGTTTTGTGTTTTACGCATTCCAGTCATTGGATTGCGGCCATGCTGGAGCACTACTTTTGATGGTTTAATCGAAGAAATCGACTGCAGTACTTATTGTAAATCTGGCACTTATTCTCTTTGTTTCTTTCGCTCAAACGTCTAAGTTATGAGGACGTAAACAAACCAGCACCGGTGGTCAAGTGGTGAAGGCGGACAAACTGAAACACAAAAACGCACATATATATAGAACTGGTTTCCACGCTATTTCCGTCTACCATACCCACTCACAAGTCATAGGTTGGACCGGGGTTGTATTAGAAGACATTTGCCCAATATGCCGAGCAGTAAAACTAAAACTAAAACCACGCGGTTGCAAGTCAAGCTTCATAACTCCGTGTATATGGTATGCTTACATCTATCTCTATTTATTATTAATTATCATTATTCGAAAAAATTCAGTGGAAATATTTAGCTTTATTGAGATTCAAAACTATAAAAGCAGGAAATATTACATTTATAAATTTTATTTACATTTGCAGTAGCTAAATATTTGTAGACTACTAGATATGGGAACGATTAGCTGAATGAGGTAAAAACAAAGAATGAATAATGTGTTTAAAAGAGGACAATATCAAATTCAAAACAAGAAATGGCAGTTAGATGTGTGTTTCATATGTATATAAGTGAGTAAATGAGCGTGTGTATGCGCTCGTATGAGTGTGTGCGCGCGTAACTGTGTGTTTGTGTGTTAACAGACAATGCGGTTGGAATAATTATTTTTGTTCAAAAATGATCATGAGGAATAGAATATAAATATAATTGTTTATGATGTATAATTAATAGTTAATACATTTAGTCGTTAATGAATGCCATATAGACGTGTGTGTGTGTCTGTGTGTATTTGTGTATGTGTGTGCATGTGTATGTACATGTGTGTGTGCGCGCGCTTCACGTACACATTAAGGTTGGCTACCTGGTTATTTTTATAATACAAACGATGTTAATCTTATATTTTATATTTTTATTTGATGCCATAGAAAGCTTTATTGTTTAATGTAAATGCTTTGAAACTTATGCCAATTAGTTATAAGACAGTTAAAACTATTAATTACGTTACTAATGAGAATCATTATCTTGTGCATAATTCTAACGACGTAAAGTTTATTTTTGTGGTAGGCGAATATATACATATATATGTTTAACGACGTAGAGTAAATATAATGTAAAGTTCGATGTTTAGAATGTAACTTTTATACTGTTTGGATAAATAGGGTTGAATAATTGGCCAAAACATTTTAAATGCACTGTAGAGAGAAGGAGACTATCATTGCTTTAAGTATTCTTAATATTTCAGCTGCGCACGAATATACATATAAGACCGATATATAACGCTTTGCATATTTTCAGATGAATAACTTAGAGATCCCAAACTTAATTCCTTGAACTTATATATATATATATTTGTGTGTGTGTGTGCGTGTGTGTATGTGTGTGAAAAATGTATTAGATACTACAAAATGTACACAAAGGACAGATCCCCGGACACTAATTTTTCATTAGTTATCGACCGAAAATACTAATACCTAGCTCCATGCCTTTAAAGATAAAACTAGGAGCTTTGTTTATTGACGGCACCCGCAAGATTTGTGTAGAATTAGGGCTCGAGCAAACAAAATAATACAGGGCGGACGTACGAAAGTAAACAATATTAATTTGAAACGATAGACGAAGACAATAGATAAATAAAGCCTTAGGGCCAAACACGAGATTGATGGATTAACGCCTGGAAGAAATCCTCAAATGAATATAAAGAACAGAATTGAGAAGAGAGAAGAAAAAGATTGACAAGCACGCTAGGCGTCCAGTGGCGAAAAGGCGGAAAATAGAAAATCAGTCACCGGACAAATGTGGGTACCAGATAGAAGGGAATGAGGGAGAGAGTATATACATAAAAACTTGCGTTAAATACTACACAACGTACACGTTGGACAGATACGGAAGGACCCCAATTCTTCATCAGTTATCGAGCGAAAATACTAATACTCAGTTTCGTGCATTTATATAAGGATATTACTGTTTACAATAATATCAAGTGGCACAGTATGCGTAAAAAAATGTCATAAGGTAAAACAAAATTTAATTGATAATTAAGGGTGCTGCAAATAGCACTAGCACGCTAAAAATAGCAGTCAGAAGACGACTAGCACCACAAATTTTAACTGATACACTTTAAGTGAAATCAGGAGAATGAGCAGAAATTCTAAGCCCCCGTACCAATAACGAAAAGAATCGTAAGTTAAAAAGCTAGACGTGTAAATTGAAAAGCCAGACATGTCTGGCTTATCAGTTTACGATTCTTCCCGTTATTGGTACGGGGGTTTACAATTTCTGCTCATTCTCCCGATTTCAATTAAAGTGTACCAGTGAAAATTTGTGGTGGTAGTCATCTTGTGACTGCTATTTTTAGCGTGCTGCTGCTATTTACAGGACCCTTAATTATTTCCATTCTGGTAATCTGATTAGAAAAAGCTGTAAGATTTGTTATGTCATGCATTGTATCAATAAATAAGCTATGAAATGGGGTCCAATCGATGTGCTTGGTTAATCTACGTTTTTCGTCATTTTTTAATTATTTGCATTGGTTCCTGATAAACTCTTTTTTATCCTGTTGTTACCTGCGCTCGACGTATATGGTGTGCTTGCACACCATTGGCCGGGGTAACAGGTAACGCATGCTGATAGTATATACGGATACTTTATCCCTTAGTTGGTCACTACAACCGCTAACTTTGTTTATATATATATATATATATATATATATATATATATATATATATATATATATATATATATATATATATATATACATACATATATATATATTCTCTCCCTTTCACCGTTCCCTATCTCTCACTCCTCCTCCTTGACCCTCTCGTCGCTGACACGTGACGAAAGGGATTCTTTCTGTCTATTACCTGCCTTCCTATAGAGTAGACGTGATTTCTTTGTCTCTCATTCACATCTAACTAGCGTTCAAAATAATTATTTTTCTATCATCTTGGCCTAACAGCCCTTACCGTTTGTTTTCACTGTTCTGTTTTGTTTTTACTGTCTTTTACTGTCTTGTTCTCACTGTCCTGTTCTTGTTTACACTTTCACCCTCCGCAAAAAAATTCCATATTTTATTTAATTTGCTTTGCGGGAAGGACTGTTCCAAGTCGCGTATTGTCCTTGCCTTCGAAACACGGAGTAGATGGAACAGGGACAACTGAAGAAGGGAAATATTGTTGCATGTCTCGTTTCTCTGTTTTTTTCGTTGTTCGAAAAAAAACGTTCTTCGTCTTAATATTTTCGTTTCTCATTGTGTTTAACATTTTTTGTGATGTCCTGTACATTGTCATATTAATTTGAGTTTTGAAAATAAAATTAATAAGATTTGGATCTATTACCAGGTTTGTGCATTCTAATCCTCAATTTATGCACTCACTGGCTCGGATTATATTTATGACAGCCGGTGTCAAAAATGCAAATGGGGAAAATTGGATAAGTGAACTGAAGTTAGCATTTAATAGACAGTGTTAATGTTTAAGAAAGAAAATGGCATAAAACCGGTGAAATTCAAAATATACAGAAGGGGCTCGTATACTGAAATAATGCATGTATTCTGGGATAGAATAGAAAGGTGGATAACATACATTTAAATTCTGTGGTTCAAATTTATTGCAAGGCTCATCTTATAAATGATGACACACACAAACGCACACACACACGCACACACACAGAAGCATACACACGCACGCACACATACTCACAAACACGAACAACACTACCACTCACTCACACAAACACACACATATATTTGTGTGTGTGTGTGTGTGTGTGTCCTGGCTGACATGTATAACTAAATATATTACTGAGCGCTCAGATTTGCCTTTAACGAACGAATTCAGATCACGTAAAATAGAGAGAAATAATGTGTTGACACCACAATAAAATATACCAGCTACACATTTTATGATAGCGAGTTAAAGAACTGACATAACATCGAGTACAGTGTGCCCCTTCGTCTTGCTAAAGAAAGAACAAGCTATATATTACTTGGTCATATAGACTGCATTTAGATCCCTTTGTAAACAGATTAGCTAAAATCGGAATGTATAAGAAGACATCTAAGAGAATAGTAAATCTTTGTAAGAAATGACTTGATTTGTAACTACAGAGTCAACCCATTTCAGAAATGGAATAAAGACGTAAAACACTGAAGGTAATGGTGAAGTGTATACACTTGTGTGTGCGTGCATATATGTATGTATACATACACGCACGCACACAAACGCACATGTATTGATGGAGCAAATAGAAGTCGATGAGTTGATCGTAGTAATCCACAAGAAGACAGAACTCTAACATTTAGTAATATTACTTGGTGATTATTTTCTTCTTGCTACACGGCCAGATGTTACGACTTTCATCTCTTCACAGAATACTACTAAACGTGTGGCTAGTGGTCCGTATTTATTCATGAACACACAAAATTACAAAAAGCACATCTCTGTGTGTATATATGAACACGCACACGCACATACACACATATATATATACCTGTTATATATACCTATTATATATATATATATATATGCATACATACACACATATTAAATGTATACCTATATATATATATATAGATATATATATATATGAATACATATATATGTGTATGTATATATATGTTTACGTATATGTATATATATATATATATATATATATATATAATATATGTAGGTGCGTATGTATGTCATAGAAAAGAGTCTTAATACATTCTAAGAAATGATAAGAAAAATAAATTATGGTAAAGACTCAGGGTAAAGAACTGCAGTGAAAGAAATTGTAATACATAAAAAGCAAAATAGTATTTTGATTGGTGACTGGACTCGTTTTATGGAGATAGTAACTGTTCATTAAATATAACGACAGTTATTGATATTTTATTCGTAATATATTCTCTTCTAAAACTGCCAGCTTTATATCTTATAGTTTTTTAATATTCTCTATTGTGTGTAATTGCAAGTGAAAGAATAACAGAGAGAGAGAAAAAAAGGGAAAGAGAAGCTCTGACAAATAGTGAGAAAGAGAAAGAAAGAGGGAGAGAGAGAGAGAGATAGAGAGAGGGAGAGAGGGAGAGAGAGAGGGAGAGAGAGATAGAGAGAGAGAAGACAGAGCGAGGAAGTGAGACATAGGTAGACAGATGGAGGCTGACGAAAGAACAGAAATGGGATACATAAAAGAGAGAAGAATATAGGTTGTTCCGGATAAATATATATATATATATATATATATATATATATATATATATATATATATATATATAGAGAGAGAGAGAGAGAGAGAGAGAGAGATTCATGTATGTATACGAAGGCGCCTAGCCTAGAGCTTAGAATGTTAGGTTTATGATCAAAAGGTCGTGAGTTCAATTCATGGACCGGACAGAGTACATTGCTCCAGTTTATTCGACCGATAACGAGCACCAACACAGTGTTGGACATCCCCTACCCTCTGCAGATGTCACATATACCATGTGCCACTAAATCAATAGTGAGAGGGACGTTGATGGCATGTACGTCTACACGTGGCTGCATGGAGCTCTAAGCAATTATTTAAAGCATGGTGTATTTTACCAGGTCATGTTCGCTAGTGAGTGACGGCTATAGATTTCATGTATGTATCTCTGTATGTGTACATATATATATATATATATATATATATAGTGTGTGTGTGTGTGTGTATTTATAAAATCATACACACATATGTATATATAGTCACATACGCAGATCCGGATAGATATACTGTTGGAAAAGTTCTGTTCGCACAGAATAAAGTTTATGATCTGTGTGTGTGTGTGTGGGGGGATAATGAGAAAGAGAGAGAGAGAGAGAGAGAGAGAGAGAGAGAGAGAGAGAGAGAGAGAGAGAGAGAGAGAGAGAGAGAGAGAGAGAGAGAGAGAGAGAGAGAGAGAGAGAGAGAAGCTGTAAATATGTGCGTAATTATGCTAGAAAATAATTCATCAAATGATGGCATACAAAAAGAAACCTTGCATGCATACAAATATACATACATATAGACAGACAAGCATAGTTGTAAACATGTATGTATGCCTTGCCTTGTCCCCCACTACAACACTCTGTGTGGGTCATCTTTTAGACTCGGCAACGTGTATTCCTGTCCAGGTTGGAGTATAGCTGATTGATTCCAAACGATTGAAATTCAGACGGACAGTAAGAGTCAACCCCAGTATAGGATTGGTATTCTGTTTATCGACTCCAAAAGCTTGAAAAACCACTTTGGATTTAAACTGAAAGCATTGGGAAAGTGGAACGGTTACAAGGAAATAATGTATCCAAAGTTCGAGTAATAGAAGCCATTTTATAATTTTGTTTCAATTCGCTAAGTGCAGACTCTGATTAAGTAATTCTCAGTGTGCTTTTTTGTGCCCATGTAACTCTAAGTAATGTAGAACTAAAGTTAATCCACAGCTACTAAGGCAGACAAAAGAAAAAAAAGTGTTTTATGACGAATATGACTCGAAACAAATAACACGAAACAATAAGTGCGAGTATATATCAGAATGGAACATAAGAATACGTTCATGATTCAATGTTTGTCGTCAATCGAAAGGAGTTGCAGAGAGGTGAGAAATGGAGTTTGCTTGTAATATAACAAAAGAATGTTGAGAGTGCATAGCGTAAGTGGGAAGGTGCAGTCTGCGGAAAAAGTAGCAAACTAGAGAGGGAGAGAGAATAAGAGACAAAGTAAAAGTGAAGCAATTTTAAAAAACTTACGGTAGGTAGGAGAACGAGAGAAAAAATAAGGACAAATGATGAGGGAACAATATAAACTGTCTATTTATAGATTTTCGAAGGTGGCGAGATGACAGAATCGTTAGCACGCTGGGCAAAATGCTTAGCGGTATTTTGTCCGTTCTTACGTTCTGAGTTCAAATTCCACCGGGGTCGACTTTGTCTTTCATCCTTTCGGGATCGATAAAATAAGTAACAGTTGAGTACTGGGAACACTATAAAGGATTTACCCCTCCACCGAAATTGCTGGCTTTGTGACAAAATTTGAAATCAATATATAGGTTTTCGTAGTTTGAACATATAAAGCCTCGACGCGCCAATAAGCAACAGGGATTGATACAATAGAAACGAAACAAAATGACCGAAGACTATACAGTTAAGGTTTAGTGACTTGAAGAGAGAACACACAAAGGTCACAAAAAAAAAATGTGATTAAGCCTTATCGACACGTATATTTGTTTACTCTTACGACAAAAATAATGAAAAGCGAAAGAGAAAGAACAACAATATGATAGTGCTTATAAACAACGATGAAAGGAAAATGGATCATAAAAGGTAACGGCTATTTTTGAAAGCATACGAGATGAACATGAACAGATTTTTCGGTCTAATGTAGATAATAATAGGTGAATAAATTTACGTCTGAAACTGATAGTTACCAAATCTAGTCCGGAAATTAAAAATATTTTGCTGAATCAGTAATAACAAAACACACACACACACACACACACACACACACACACACACACACACACACACACGCGCGCACACACACACACACAATACACACACACACACACACACACACACACACACACACACACACACACACACATATATATAAGTTCTTATAATCGATTAGAAGCTAAATATTCTTGAATTATAACACTGAAACGTGCTTAATGTTTATTGAAACGCATAAAGAACCCGTATGACAGTTTTTTAATGCAAAATATTCACAAACACATCTAAATCTACCTTGTCACTTGTAAACAGAGATTTGATTGGTTGCTAGAAAACTGTTTGAAAATACTTTAAACATTTATGTATTCAATTGTCATACACATAACACATAACTTTTAGACGTTTCCCATTTGCAACAATGGCTGGTGTTTTCACGTCTTCTGTACCTTGAATATTACATGCGTATTAAATGTACGTAAGCGAGAAGGAATTTATTGCTAATAACGTTTTTGTATTAAGAAATTAATGTTTGTATTTGTATGATCACCTTTCAGTGTATGTCAAGTGCGTTATGTAAGAGATAAACTAGTTTAGCATGTTTGAAGTCAGAAAATTCCTCAATACACATCGATGGAAGTTCCTGAAACACATCACCAATTCCGGACTTTTGTTCAAAAATGGAAAACAGATCACACATTCTGCTATAATAAAAATGGAAGCGTATTCAACAAGGAGTAGATCGATTTTAAAATTGTTAATATAATTTTATTTCTAGAAATACTCCGATGCATAACTGGGAAGTGTTTATCTGTCTGAATGTATAAAAACGCATGCAAAATATTTTTTTTACTGTTAGCTAATATTTTATCAATATCCTTGCGGAATCTTAACGCATAATATTACGCTCCTGCTAACTGACTAAATGAATAATTGCTAAGTAGCATGAAATTACTTGTCAATTACAGGTGAACAGAGCCCTGCAGAAAAGATATAATTGATGTTCACGGGTTTCGCCAATTCTTATTAGTCGTGCCCGGTTAGTTGGTTGCAGACTACAGTGTAAAGGAAAGTATTCAAACCAATGTGTGATTATCGAACGTAGCTATTTTGTTGTCCCTCCCGTGTAATCTGCAACACATCAATGGCCGCCTTCATTCTGTGTATATAATATTTATGTATATGCAGGGGCGAAGTTTTCCTTTAGAATTTCATCAATAATCAATATCCCAGTAAATGTTGTGCTCCACCTGTCTGACATTCTATATAATGGGGGAAAATTTAGTGAGTATGTTGTAATTTGAAAGAAATTAGGTGCTATGTTTAGCAAGTCAAAACTTTAGCAGGTCGAAACAACGTATAAGTATTTAAATGCAGTACATTATTTGAAATTACATATTAGAGAAAAACGCAGTAGTAGCAGACGCAGTATCGTATCAAATGCTTTTATGACCTCAAAAATTTTGTTGTTCTGTATCAGCGGTGAACATCGCGCGACGTAACAGATAGAGATAAGACTGAAAAAAATCACGATATATCCTGCAGCCGTCGTCTTATGTTAAGTTTCAATTACATTGGTCAGATAATAATAAGAATCTATACTTGGACCCTCAACACTACACACTATGCCCCCACCCAAAAATAGCCCTACTAGGAACAGCCCATATCCTACACAAGACACTATCAATTTAATAATACCAACCAAACAAAACAATCCACAAACACAAGAAACACGGTATATAGCAAATATCCAATAAAATAAACAACCACCAGCAGCCTGAAAACCAACGCATTATACATATGGTACAATACTGGGAAGAGTTTGCACTCTCCCAACAGCAAAAAAGAACACGCAGTGCTACATACATCCCAGTAACTCGGAGCTGTAGTAGACGGATGCAGTAGAAATTTTCCTGAAATTACCAAATGTCGACTACTACTACTACTACTACTACTACTACTACTACTACTACTACTGCTACTACTGCTGCTGCTGCTGCTGCTGCTGCTGCTACTACTACTACTACTACTACTACTACTACTACTCTTACTATACGTAGATTCAACAATAAAGCCAGCAATTGACAAGGATGCCCAGACAAAGACAAAAGCAACTACAACCTGAAGAAACATCTGAAAACTTTAGAAATACCTTATAATCTAGGTGTACTGCAAAAATCGGCCTTACTTAGAACAGCATGCATATTGCGTAAAGTACTGTCTGTCTGAGGTCCTTGTGACTTGACAAACAGTACAAACCCCTGGTAGACACAGTATCTTCAATCAACAACATCACGATATTAGATACTGTGCGATGTCTTAAATAATAACTATAATCCTTTCCACTGAAGGCACAAGGGCTGAAATTTTGTAGGAGGAGACTAGTCAATTACATCGACTTCAGTGTTTTACTGGTACCAAATATATCAGGCAAAGTCGACCCTGGCGGAATTTGAACTCAGAACATAAAGGTGGACATTAAGAATTTTGTTCGGCGTGGTTACGATTTTGTCAGCTTACCACCTTAATAATAATAATAATAATAATAATAATAATAGGGAAGTTTAACATGTGAGTACGATAAATCACTGCTCCGAAACTTATCCAAAAACATCGGAAATAAAGACATCGCATGGAGCCAAAAAATAGCTGACAAAGGGTTGGACTATACCCGAGTAAGTAATACTCATTGAAATTTATTTCTATTTTTCCAAATATAATGATGTATTTTAACTTGATACCTCCACTACCCGCACAGCGATCGTAAACACACGTGTTACATCAAAATTCAGACCATCTCCAAACCCAAACACCATGTACAAAAAATAGCTGACAAAGGGTTGGACTATATCTGAGTAAGTAATAATCATTGAAATTTATTTCTATTTTTCCAAATATAATGATGTATTTTAACTTGATACCTCCACTACCCGAACAGCGATCGTAAACACACGTGTTACATCAAAATTCAGACCATCTCCAAACCCAAACACCATGTACAAAAAATAGCTGACAAAGGGTTGGACTATATCCGAGTAAGTAATATTCATTGAAATTTATTTCTATTTTTCCAAATATAATGATGTATTTTAACTTGATACTTCCACTACCCGCACAGCGATCGTAAACACACGTGTTACATCAAAATCAGACCATCTTCGAACCCCAAAACACCATGTACAAAAAAATAACAAACAGATTAAATAACACCGCTATTATTCCACCCAAGAATAACAACCGAGAAGTACGTACTGTAAGCTTGTTACGAAAAAAGTACGAAGATATGAACGTGAAAAACAATCTGACAACAGAAATAAACGAACCGGTTCCCTACGAAAACGATAACCGTCAAAATAAAGGGCCGGACGTTGTTCCTCATGTCCCGCAAACAAAACCAAAACGGCATAAATGGACACGTGAGGAATACATTTCGATCCTACACGCCTATTTCACAGCAGTGCTCTACCCAAAATATGAAAACGCAACAACACATACATATGCACTACTGGGTACTGCACACATTCTACGCAAAACACTTTCAATACAGTAAACATAAAAGCACCACAGAACATACCCAAGGCGCACAGAGCTGCGCTCGGTAGTGAAGTGAAAGCACGTTATAAAAATAAAACTACTGAACAATAATAATAATAATAATAATGATAATAATAATAAAAATAAACAATAAACAGTAAGCTGAGGCTATTTTGTTTTATTCTTCTTTAGAAAAGATAGATATTTTCATAGAGCGGAGAATATTTAACCAATCTCTCACAAGATATTCATACAAGATTTAACCTCATAGACATCGCTTTATTGGGGCGAAGCAGCCTGCCAATAATTCTGTCTCGTCCATCTAATTTAACTAAATGTTTTTTTTTTATTCTATGTTAATATTTGATGGCTCGTCCATTTGCAATAGCCGAAGTAAATAAATCTCTGTGACACATACTGTCTTTTGCTGTCATTCCATTCTGATTCTCTATAGCACGATTTCCAATTATTTACGAGACATAAATTCACAATATTGCAATAGATTATTCCTGAAGATATTAATAACATGCTTATCTCCTAAGATGCCTGACAAGTATACATGTATGCGTGTATGTATGTATGTATGTATGTATGTATGTATGTATGTATGTATGTATATATATATGTATGTATATATGTATGTATGCATGTATGCATGCATGTATGTATGTATGTATGTATGTATGTAAACATGTCTGTCTGTCTGTCTGTCTGTCTGTCTGTTTGTCTATCTATCTATCTATCTATCTATCTATCTATCTATCTTTCTATCTATCTATCTATCTATCTATCTATCTATCTATCTATCTATCTATCTATCTTTCTTTCTTTCTTTCTATCTATCTATCTATACACACGTACGCACCTACATACACACAGGCACATATACATAAATACGGATATTTATTAAACTGGTTGTCTCAGTTTCATATTAGTTAAGGTTTCGAAGGTGCAGATGTCCTACTATATCCCTAGAGGGTATGAGCTTACCTTTGCAACTATGACACTTGTAAAGATGTGGAGCTGTGTCTGTCTGTCGGCCTATTAAGATATATTCGTATAGATGCATATGTGTATGTATGCATGTAAGTATATATGTGTGTGTGTATGTGTGCCTATGTTTGTATACATATATAAATATGAGTATATATATGTGTATATGTACAAACATATTCATGTGTAAATGCATGTATGCATATTTAGACGCATGAAACCTAATATTCATCAGTAGAGATTTTTACTAAAATATATTTCTCGCCTCTTTTGACCATTCATTTTACTATAGTTCTATATTTAAGTGATGAGAAATTATGTTCATTATTTAAATTATTTACATTTGACCGGCATTTGTACTCATCTTATTTATTGTTAACGCAAAATTTCGGGTTGTATATCATCCAGCCTTCATCAGGTGTCTTGGGGAAATTCCGAACCTGGGTCCCATTCCTCAGGTATTTTCCGATGTTGTTGTTATTATTATTATTATTATTATTATTATTATTATTATTATTATTATTATTATTATTATTATTATTGTTTTATGCTTGACTTTTGTTTTGCATTTGTACAAGTTGGATCCAAGTCTCACCCAGAGACCTCAAGAGACAACAAGTTAGAAGTTCATGTAGGTGTTATGCCTAGGGTACCATATATTTGGATTTGTACAGTTTTGTTCAAGTGAATGTTTAAGAAACCATAACAAAATTATGTGTTTGCTTTAAAATTTGAGATCACATAGACAGTATTTTACGTAGGATATGGGCAGTTCCCATGAGCACTATCTTTTGAACTTCAGCCATTTTGGGGTTTCCTGGTATCTGAGCTAGGTAGTAATCAGCCCGTTTCGCTGTCATTCCCAGGGCACCTATGACAATAGGTATTGTTTTCGTCTTCAGATTCCACATTTTGCTAATTTCTATTTCAAGATCTTTATATTTGCTCAGTTTTGGTAGGTCTTGACAGATACGTTTATATCGATTGGGACAGTCATATCAATGAGGAGGCATGATTTTTGTCTGAAGTCTTTCAGTATGATGTCTGGCCTATTTGCGTCTATCTTTCTGTCAGTTTGAATAGTGAAGTTCCAGAGGAGTGCAATGTGATCATTTTCAAGTACTGGGGGTGGTTTGTGTTCCCACCAGTTTTTATCATGGGGCAAGTCCAGGTTTTTGCATATTGCCCAGTGAATATATTGTGCAGCTCTATCATGCCTGTTGAGATACTTTGTAGGCGCAAGCAGACTGCACATGGAGACAACATTATAATAATTATAATTATTATAATAATAATAATAATAATAATAATAATAATAATAATAATAATTATTATTATTATTATTATTATTATTATTATTATTATTATTATTATTATTATTATTATTATTATTATTATTATTATTATTATTATTATTATTATTATCATCATTGTTACCTTTGCACATCTAAAGCTTGAGATGTGCTACAGTGTCAGCTGTTCACTACCAGTGAACTAAGGTAACACCTCTTATTTTTCGAACACCTTCCGGAGTATTCGAGCGGTTCCAGGCAGTACTGTCTTCTGGAAGTGCTCCACACTTATTGCAGCCCCTATGTGTTTCACGTACTTCTCGAGATTTTTGCTCACTGTTCCCAGGGCTCCGACAATTATTGGTACTACTGCTACCTTTTTCGTCGACTTTCCAAGCTAACCTGTCATATCTCTCGACTTTTCTTTCTTTTTTATCGCATACCTTGTTCTCAGCTGGGCATACTATATCTATGATCCAGCATAACTTGTTTTCTTTTTCAATTAAGACTATGTCCGGCTTCCTATTCTCTATCTCATGGTCGCATTGAATCATAAAATCCCATAGGATATTTGCATTTCTATTTTCGACAATGCCTTCAGGTTTGTTATCGAACCAATGTTTTGCTCTGTCAAGTCCATACTTGATGCAAAGTGTCCAATGGACAAGCCTGGCTATATGTTCATGGTGTCTCTTATATTTCTTCTGGACTAGTGGCGTACATTGGGTGGTAGTATGCCATACGGTTTCACCATTTTTGTTCACAGATTCTGTAATTATCACTTTCTGATGTGTTTTCTATTTGTATTTTATGTAGTTTGTTCTTAGTGCTTGCTCTTGGGCAGCAGAGATTAGAGCCTCCGTTTCCGGTTTTAAATCACTTTTAGTCATCCACAGCCATCTTTGTTCTCTGTCTGTCTTATCTTCAACATCCCTATGAAATTGACCATGCATTATTTTCTTTACACACCTATTATCAGTTTCATTCGTTTTCCATTTCTTATATACTGCTTTATCTTTGCAATCTTTCATCCTACACAAACCTGACCGTCTTACTTCTAATAATAGCGGTTTTGTGGCATTTTTACATACCATTCTATGTTGTTTTCTTCTGCTCTAATGCTGTGTTCGCATCCAATAAGTCCTCTTCCCGCTCTTTTTCTTGGTACATACAGCCTGTCTGTGTCACCTTTTGGGTGGAGTGACCCATATCTAGTTAGCAACTTTCTTGTCTTTATGCCTAAGCTGTTTAGTTCGTCTACTGTCTATGCAATTACCCCTGCTCCATATCTAAGGAGTGAAACTGCCCAATCTTATTCCGTCTGTTTAATTTCGACTTAAAGATCAATCTCAGTCTGCGGAAGTACTCCTTAAATTTTTCTGTCATTTCTTTCTCCATCAATTTATCCATTTCCAAAATCCCCAAGTACTTATAGCCCGTCTCTTCTACCTGTTTCATAACATCCCCCGACGGTATCTTTAGTCTGTTCATACATTTGATTTTGTCTCTCTTCAATACTAACACACCACAATTCTGAGTTCGAATTCCATTCTGATATCAGCACTGAAGGTATACACCGTATCAACGAGGCAACTGACTTGGGCTTCATCTTAACCATAAAGTTTGAGGTCATATATGAATAACAAATGAATTATTTTTTCTTGGCGGCTTTTGAATACATACCCAGCTTTTGCTTTCCTCAGAATCAGTGTCCGTGGTATCAAGCATAGAATAAAGATCAGTGGGGACAGACAGTCCCCTTGGAAGATGCCCCTCCTAATTTCTACTGTCCCTAAACTTTTTCCATAAGCTGTCAGGTCCATCCTCCAATTCGCCATACCTTTTCAAAGCAATCGCTCAACATTCGATGCAATACCAAATAAGCATAAAAAATTATTATTATTATTATTATTATTATTATTACAGGTCACTGCCTAGAATCGAACTCGGAATCTTGAAGTTAGTAGCCCGCGCTCTTAACCACTACGCTCACGGGCATATGGCGTAGTGGGTAAAAGCGCGGGCTACTAACCCCAATATTCCAAGTTCGATTTCAGGCAGTGACCTGAATAATAATAATAATAATAATAATAATAATAATAATAATAATAATAATAATAATAATAATGATGATAACACCGAAATATACCTTAGGAATGAGAACCGAGGTTCGAACTTTCCCGAAAACCCCTGATGAAGGCTGGAGGGTATATCAGCTGAAATGTTGTGTAAACAACAAACAAGATGAGGACAAATGTCCGTCAAATTCAAATAATGCAAATAATTCTTTTTACTTCTATAAATTTCTATAAACAATTGGAAAGGACTCATGTTAGCGCGTGACTTGTAACGCAAAACTCTAATAGCAACCTGTTAAAAAAAGCCCCCAAAGAAATGTAATTATGTCGAATTTACTTGTATAAAAATACACACCAAACACCAACATACAGAAATATAAAGCATATTATAATTAATAAAAGAACCCTCAGCTTAACTACTGCATAAATTTTAAATCCGTTTGTAATGGTCTTATAAGTTATAATAGTTATTCCACGATCCTTTATGACTGATTGCAAACCACCCGAATAACCTTACATCGTTTTATTCTAATAATTAAGGCCAAAGGTTCTTGAACTCATGCATTTAGAAATGCTATTGTTCCAGCTAACTATGTAGGACTAATGAGGAAATGCAGAAAATCCTAAATAAGAAGGGAAAAAATTCAAATTGGACACACACATGTGTATATCTATCTATCTATCTATCTATCTATCTATCTATCTATCTATCTATCTATCTATCTATCTATCTATCTATCTATCTGTCTGTCTGTCTGTCTGTCTGTCTGTCTATTTAAAAGTCTTTGTGAAAATTACTTGATACAGTTTTACTAAGTATAAAGACTTTAAAAAAATTATTTTAAAAAGTTGTAAAGTCATTATCGGAACATCACTAACCTTTTCGAAAGAAGTGTCTTTCTAGTGTGCGTGAACACTTTCCATTATCTTTTAAACACACACATACTGTATATACATATATATACATATATTTTCATATACACACGTATAGGCACCTAATCATCTATCTAGCTATACATATATGTTTGTGTGTGTGTGTGTGTGTGTGTGTGTGTGTGTGTGTGTGTGAGTGTATGCGTGTCATTATGTGTATGCGTGTCATTATGTGTATGCGTGTCATTATGTGTATGCGTGTAAGGAATGTGCTCACGTATTTGTGTGTGTGTGATATACTAGTGTTATGTATGTGGGAATATAAACTTAGATTTGGACATTTTGAAGCGTGTGGATATAAGTAGCGAATATTCTTTTTATCAGCCATATATTTTTGTTTTTGAACGCCAACTCCAAAGCGTTCATTTAGTAAGAATGTATTCTTCATTTGCTAAGAAAAGAGACAATGATTCGGAGAAACTCGGATAATATTTCAGCAGGCCAAATTCGTAAATATTTCCGAAGCCGTTGTTTTTGATGCTGCTTAACCACAGTTTAATTCATATATCATACAACTGAGTCTCCCACACGCGGAGTAGATGGAACAGGGGCAACTGACGAAGAGGTATACTCTTTAAGTTGCATGTCTCGTTTCTCTGTTTTTTTCGTTGTTCGCAAAAAAGTTCATTTTCTGTGTTTTGTTTTCATGTTTTTGTTTCTCATTGTGTTCAACGTTTTTTTTGATGTCCTGTACCTATATATGCATGTATACATACATATATATGTAGGTATGTACATATATGTATGGATATATGCATATATTTATATATTGTTTATATTATTATATGATCGAACGCCACGCATCCTTTTCCAAGTAAGTTTTATCTATCTTTCTATCTATCTATCTTTGTCCATGTTTTTTTTTTGCAACGTCATGACCCAGTTATGCCTCTATATATACATGTAGATGAAGGTATGTACATACATGTACATATATATGCATATGGTCATATATTATATATATATATATATATATATATATATATATATATATATATATAGCAAAAAATACAGTGGCTTTGCCACATGCTTTAAGTAGACAAATGCCTCTAAGCTATCTTAAAATTATCACGATAGATACGCACCGAATTCGGGCAAATAAACAACCAATGTTTATGAAAAAGTCTAATTACATATCAATTATATATATAAATATATATATATATATATATATATATATATATATATATATGAGTGTGTGTGTGTGTATGTATGTATATATATATATATATATATATATATATATATATATATATATATATATATATATATATATATATATATATATATATATATATATATATATATAGTTCAAATTTAGTGAGAACAGAAGACAAAGGCAGGTGAAAGAACAACAAGCAGGTGTAATAGTTTAACGCTCGCGAAGAATATAAAAGTCTTTGTCGTTTCAAGACTATGTTCTTTGACAGAAAGGACTGAGAGGAAAAAAACGGTGAGAGAAGAAAACTATGTAGGGATTAAAGTTTCAACATTATTAACGTTTCACTGATCACTTGTATATCTACATACATACATACATGCATACATATATACATACATACATGCACACATACATAATACTTTCTCTTATTTCCCTATATATTCCCTATCTCCTCCTTTTCCATAATAATTCCTTATTTGGAACTCAAATATTCACCTCTGTTTAACCATCTCACATCGTCTCTGAT
The DNA here is from genome assembly GCF_046866305.1 of Octopus bimaculoides. Lineage (NCBI taxonomy): Eukaryota > Metazoa > Mollusca > Cephalopoda > Octopoda > Octopodidae > Octopus > Octopus bimaculoides. The sequence goes on from NC_142929.1 coordinate 118,161,878, forward strand.
GAAGGGTTATTCATAATATCCCAGAAACAGCTGTAAGACTATATTTATATCTGTTTCTTTATAAATGTCCTGAAAACTCCTCACAGCTTTGGCTTTGTTATCTCATTTTGTCTAATACGCACAGACACCCACCCACACACCCACACACGTACACACACACACACACATATATATATACACATACATAAGTGCTCAGTGAGGAAGTGAGAAAGAGAGAAGAAAGAGGACATTTTTCTGTCGAGGGAACATCATTAGACCCATAAATACACGGGCTATGCCCGTACTGAGATACTCTACACCCTTTCTGAAATGGACAAAGATCGAGCTGCAGAACTTGGATACAAGAACTAGAAAGCTGTTCCCAATGCTCAGGGCATTCCATCCGAAAAGCAATACCGATCAGCTCTACCTGTCAAGAAAGGAAGGTGGCAGAGAATTACTAAATGCGGAAGACACTGTTAATACTGGGCTACTGGGCCTGAAAAATTATGTTGAGCAGAGTAAAGAAAGACTACTATCGGCAACCAGGGATACCCAAAAATTGATCGAAACAATAGGAGAATTCAAAGGGAAAAGGAAGAAAAAACAAACGGAAAGAAATGGAATTACATGGACAATTCATGAAACAAACCGAGAATGTTGGAAGCAAAGATCACTGGTCCTGGTTGACGGATGGGAAATTTGAAATAAGGGTCAGAAAAGTTAATTATAGTCGCTCAGGAACAAGACCTTAGAAGAAATCTGATAAAGGCAAAGATCGTCAAAACTCGACCAGGAAGCAGATGTAGAATTTACACAAAAAGAGACGAAAGTATCAATCGCCTTCTGAGTGAGTGCTCTACACTAACACAATAGGAGTATAAGCGTAGACATGACCGTGTAAGCAACAGAGTGTGTCTTCAAAACAACAGGAAAATAGTATGGACATGAACCAGAGGCTGTGATAGAAAGTGAAAAGAAAAATCTTGTGGGATTTCTTCATAAAGACTGTCCATACTAATGATGCAACACAAGATATGATGATAGAGGATAAAATAAGCAAACAATGTAAAATAACAGATTTTGCAATTCTCTATGGTAGTAGAGTTGATACTAAAGAAATTGAAAGACCTGTGAAATACCAGCATCAAGCTAGAGAGCTGAAGAGATTGTGAAAGTTTAAGACAACAATTATCCCTGTTGTAATTGGGGGACTAAGTATAACACCCAAAATGCTACATAAAATACTGAAAAAATTGAATTTGAAACACGCATTGACGACCTGCAGATAAGTACTATCCTATATTCTGCAAGAATCCAAACAAGTATTCTTGAGATTTGAAGAGACTTGTTACCAAACCTCAAGATAAATACCTGCTAACTAAATTAGCATGCACAATTATAATAGCAATAATAATAATGTATACATATATATGTATATAATTATAAACATATAGGGATCAGCAGGAGTTGCTTCACCAACATACTGGAAATTTAGAAATAGCAGTTAAAAAACTACTAATTCTAACTACAATTTTTCTCCAACGGATGGCGATATTTATGGCACACATAGAACAAAACGGAAGAGAAAATAAACGAAAACAAACCTGCCGTTAGTTAATCATGTAATACGTTTCGTTTCTAGAATATAAAATTTCTTTCCACTCATCAGCATGATATACAAAATTATAAATCTG
>NC_142929.1:118168553-118173553 GCF_046866305.1 Octopus bimaculoides
GAACCCAATGAACAAACAAAACATATACATCGAGTATGTGCGATGGATTATACATATAATATATATATATACACACACATATATATATATATCTATATCTATATCTGTCTATCTATCTATCTATCTATCTATATATATATATATATATATATATATATATATATATATACATATATATCTATATATATCTATATATATGTAACCTCGTGGACATCGGTGGCGATTTTTTCATCCTCCGTTTTTCCCTTCTTTGGATTTTCCTTGTTTCCGACGAAGAGCTCCGCTCGAAACGTCATGTTCTCTCTCTTTCTTTTCCCGAGCGTCTAGTAACACAATCTGTATCACGTCCTCACGTTGTTTTTTGTTGTTGTTTTTTTTTGTCTTTTTCATTTTTTGAACTGTATATATATATATATATATATATATATATATATATATATAGATAGATAGATTGATTGATAGATAGATACGGAGAGCGAGAGAGAAGAGAGAGAATGAGAGAAAGAAAAATATAAAGAAAAAGACAGAGAGAGAGAGAGAGAGAGAAAGGGATGGAGAGAGGGAGAAAGGAACAAGTGACAGGTTTGCGCTCAGTTTCGTCTTTCGAACTTCATTTCTAAGACCGCGGTAGAAGATAAGATGTTGCGTTAGATGATCAAATCTGGAAACATCCGATACAGATGCTAGTTTTTCAATATGACACAAGCATCTCAATCTTTAGTTTAATTTTCTGTAAATGTAATTCTGGTGGAATTTTGCTTTTCAGAATATTGTAGTTCTCGGAAGGAATGGATGGACGGACAAATGATTTATTGTGGTCCTTGGAAGATGATACAGTAGGGATGATGCCACGAGAATAGGCAGCTGCATTGTGTGAGCTTCAGTGGACGTAGCATCCATTTCGCTAGATCTGAGAACTAGTGTTAGTAATAGTTGCGATAGAAGGGAAAGAAAGAAATGAGTACGCATCTTAGTTAGCAGGGGATTGAAGCTAGTAAATTCAAACACAAGAAGATTATATTTTTGTGTCTTTAAACTTAGATTCTTGCATTTGTAACCAAAATGTTTGATGTGTACTTGGAATGAGATTAGAGAATAAGAATAATGGTATATCCTTAACAAGATTGCAATGGAGTAGAGATTAAACCAAGAATGTAAGCCACTAACTAATGACTAATTGTGCTGTTTCTGCAAACATGGCTTAGTTTTCGAGAAATCAGTTATTAATAATACACACCCAGAGAACGACATCCACACACTAGGAGTCACAATATACACTCGCATCGATTTATATAAGTATACATGTACACACGCACACACGCGCACGCACACACACACACACGCGCACGCACACACACACACACACGCGCACATACACATATTTATGTATATCTATCTATCTATCTATCTATCTATCTATCTATCTATCTATCTATATGTGGTTCATGTCTATGTATCTATTTGACGCATACACAAGCACACCCACCAACACATGCACACGACAATGAGTTTTTATATAGTGTTTTGTCTGCAGACTGGAATCAGAATACATTTTGTTCAGTTCATAGTTTTGGATTAAAAAGGTCAACAATCGCTTCTGAATGACATAAGAAATAGTGAGGTGGCTGAACTCTGCGAAAATAATGAATAGAAACAACATGGTATGTTGCGAAAATAAGTGCCACCTATTTTTCGACAACCTGAGTTTTACTCAATGCTCAGGTAGGAGCCTATGGCTATTTCCAGAACTGCAGAGAAAGTGACCACCACATCTGGGTCAAGTGAAAGGACGAGAGACACGTCCAATGCGGTGAAGAACTTATGTTGAATAAGACAAAATATTGAGCTTGCCAGAGGTTTCAATTATTACACGTTCATGGGTCGGTGTGCCGTTGCCTACATCGGCGTGTTGTCTTGGGTAACTCTGTTTTGACGGAAGGCGGAACAGAGACATCTCAACGTTACTTCAACGCCTATTGAGGTATCGGTAACAACTGAAGACGGAGTATGACGGTATGTTTATCGCATAAATGTCTGTTTTCTATCTATCTATCTATCTATCTATCTATCTATCTATCTATCTATCTATCTATCTATCTATCTGTCTGTCTGTCTCTGTCTCTGTCTCTCACTCTCTCTCTCACACTATCTATCTATCTATGTATCTATCTATGTATCTCTCTCTCTCTCTCCCCCCCTCTCTCCCTCTCTCTCTCTCTCTCTCTCCCCCCCCTCTCTCCCTCCCTCTCTCTCTCTCTCTCTCTCTCTCTATCTATCTATCTATCTATCTATCTATCTATCTATTTATCTGTGTGTATGTCTGTGTGTCTTTCTGTGTGTCTGCCTGCGTGACTGTGTGTCTGTCAGTATTATGTGTGCGCGTGTGTGAGTTCATGAGTTTTTAGTTTGTTTCCCTTTCTGCAACGCTGAAGGAATGTTGAAAGAGGGAGAGAGTGGGAGAGAACGAACTATTCAAGAGATACCTAGAAAGCAAGACATGTGAATAGGGAAATATAGTGTGGGATGGATGAAAGAGTAAAGAGAGATAATATTATAACTACAAAACAGATAGTACATAAAAACTCTTGAGATGCGAAATACAAAGAGAGATTTAGAGAGGTATCGTGACGAAATAATGCAGAGAGTGAAAGAGAGGGAGGAGAGAGTGATAGAGGGAGGGAAGGGAGCAGAGAATGATATTCATGTAAAATATCAATGCGTGGAGGGAAAAACAATGGGATATGAAGAGACATGAAGGCAGATAAAGCTGGCAATAACAAATAAGTGGGATTGAATGAAATTTTGATCTATGTGGCTGAGAAAAATGAAAAGAGAAAGAGCGCGCAATTGTGTCAGTAAAGGATTGAATAGACGAGTTTTCAGATACATAATAGTAATTGCAAGCCAAACTGTCGAAGAAAATCTGTCGTAGAGAAGTTGCTTCACATAAAACCATAGAAAGATCACGAAAGATTATCACATGAAGTTAATACTAGTTGTGGATTGGAGGAAAGGGCTTCAAAATGAAACATGAAAAGACTGAAGTAAGGCATCCAGTAAAAATAATTAAATAATTAAATAACTGAAGAGAGTTGAAGTAGAAGACAAGAAAACATAGCAAGGCTTCGCCTAGTATGCACATATATGCGTCAACGCGCACTTGTGTACAGTATATATATATATATATATATATATATACATGATATAATATAATGCTAGCATGTAGGGGTTGCACTGATGTTTGTCTTTTGCCTTTACTTTGATCTGCTGCTCAGTTTCAGGACATACTTTATGAATAATATTGGTTTATTTTCAAGCACATATCAAGGTCCTGCTGTTTTGTGTGCTTGTGATGTTGGTCAAATTTCCGAGGATATTGAAGTAGCAAATAGTGAAGTAGGTGCATCTTACGACTATATATATATATATATATATATATATATATATATATATTTATATATAAGTAGGTATGTATGCATGTATATATATATATATATATATTTATATATAAGTAGGTATGTATGCATGTATATATATATATATATATATATATATATATATATATATATATATATATATATATATATATATATATATGTTTATATATCTATTTATATATTCACATATGTATGTATATATGTATAAGGATTTATAGGTGCGGAAAAGAATATATTCAGTTCATTATTAAACTCATATAAACATATCTATTTTAGATATTCACACAACTTCAGAAATGCCTCTACATCACATACTTTCACACGCCTATGGTTCATCAGGTGCATTGCTCTGTATAGTAAATCGTCTTAAAAATATTCGCTATACAATTTTATGTTCATAGAAGAAAAAAATATGGACATACTTCATGAATGTTCGGAAAGATTTTTGGAATTGAAAATTATTATTTCATATTTATTTATTAACTATGTCTGAAGAAAAATTTACATTTTGGTATATTAAAATCATCTCCATTATCTATTTGTGCTTCACAATTGAGTTTCTGTGAATGTGTAATTTCCAGTAATATAAAAAGATTTACTCACGCACAAACACACTAACATACACACATTTACCTATAGAGACACATATATTTATGTATATATATACATATGCATAAATATGAATGTTTACACACAAGCACGCATTTACTTACAAAATATATGTACTCTCTCTCTCTCTCTCTCTCTCTCTCTCTATATATATATATATATATATATATATATATATACATATATATATATATATAAACATATATATATACATACTTATAAACTTATACGCAATTATTTTCGTGCTTACTCACGCACACACCCACATATATATAATTATTTGAAATATGTATAAACGCGTATATATATATGTGTGTGTATGAGTATGTGAGTGTGTGTGTGTATGAATGTGTGAGTGTGTGTGTGTGTGTGTGTGTGAGAGTGTGTGTGTGTGTGTGTGTGTGTGTGTGTGTGTGTGTGTGTGTGTGTGTGCATCGAAGAAGGGAGAAAGAGCAGGGGATAGATAATTGAATGCAATTTTATTTTCTAAATGTAAAATCTTTACAAATATCTCAAACCTATTGAATGTTATTGATTGCTGATTACTTAGATTATTATAATATCTAATGTCTGTAGGAAATACAATGATCAAAGTGGCCGCAGTGCATGACTGTTACTTATTATTTACGAAGAGATGGAAGGCAATGTAGACTCCGATGTTACGCTTTGAAAATTAGAACACAGACGAAATAAAATAACATTTTGCGTATACATTTGGTAATGAAGCCTGTTTCCATCTCTCCAGCATCTTTTCATTGGCACAGTGCCACACGTTTTGGAAATGTTAAGACTTAAATAGTACTTCATCTGCCGTTGTAGTACGAAGGGCGAAATTTACAATAGCGGGCCTTATGCGTTGGCCATAGAAGATAGCATCTGAATTCAGTACGATATGTTTTTCGCTGCTCCACTAATTTTACTACTATTGAATGTGTGATGTTAATTTCGAACATT
>NC_142929.1:118191053-118206053 GCF_046866305.1 Octopus bimaculoides
GGAGAATCATGAAGTTGGGAAGATGTCTTATTAAAGAAATATGACTATACAAAAAATATAAACAACAGGCAAGGAATGACAAAGAAAAAAAAAAAAACAGAAAAAAAATCAAGGGATGGCTGACAACAAATTTTGTCGATAAATCGTTGTTCTTGATTTACTCATCAATGGTTTCTCTGTTCGCTCTCCGGTTGCTGCAAATTTCCTTTTTCTTTCATACTTAGAAATATTTTGTTACTTGTAATGTAAACCCCGAAATGAGAATTAAATTGTATGAACTGTTATTAATGAAATATTGGTTTCAAATTTTGGCACAAGGTCGGCATATTCACAAGGTCGGCATAATCGGCATATTAAGTCGATTACATCGATCCCAATGTTAAACTGGTATTTATTGTATCGACCGCAAAAAGATAAAATGCAAAGACTAAAGGAAATGCCGCTAAGCATTGAAATATCATTATATTAAATACGATATTTAAATAAGAAATGAAATATCATTATATGAAATACGATATTTAAATCGGAGACGTTACTATAATAGTATTAAAGATTATATTAGAACTAAAATGAAAATATTAAAATATTGTTATTATTAACTTTGTTATACATGATGAATATGATGAGTTGATGTCGATATATGTAAAAACGAATGGGAAACTAGTTTACAGGGAAATACATTAGTATATACATATTTCTGCACATTAAGCAGTTCACATAATCACTCATAATTTTCTAAAAGATACCGCCACCTAGTGTCTTGAAATAATTTCACTTTCATCTTCACTTTGTTACATAAACCTATACGTTGAAATAATATAGTTTGGTAATCTGCTACTTTTGGAGTGAAACGGGTGTAAAATTAAGTTTTATTATTCACTTCGGTTTTCGACCTCAGGTTCTTTACACAGAGTGCAGTTGACCTTGGTCTAAATACAGTCATATTACTCTACTTTTGTTGAGTACTTTAAACTACACCTACCAAATATATTAATGCAACGTATTGACTAAAATATTCCCATACCTTTTGAGAAAGCTTACTTCAAGCCACAGTGAACGAATACTTTATTTGATTACGATGACGGGCACACATGTTTGACAAAAAGACTAGCAACAAACCAACGTTTGATTGAAATCCTATAAATATCCGCCTACCAACGCATTGTTAAAGCCATTTGAGAGAGGAAAGTTTTTCTGTTGACTAAATATATAAAATTTCGAAAAATCAATAACTTTCAAATGAAACTAAATATCATGATACGAGAAATGTAACAATCCAATAATATATATATATATCCAATCTGATTATACTAGAATTCTATATTAAGTTGATCACAATGACTATATAAAAGATGTTTCAAACCGAATTACCAGTCAATACTGGAAAATAGGAAAGAATATTATTAATGAAATCAACACATAAAGAAAGAAAATTAAATTACCACTGAAAATATCTACTATTGAACTGGACCCTTACAGCAAATGACATCGTACTTCAGGTTTAAACGCTATAAATAAAATTTTCCAAAGAAAGTAAACATACAGTTAATTAGTCCTTTTATAAATGGTAACGTAATCAAAGGTATACGAGAGAGAATAACCTAAAATCTCAGATGATTTCGCCGTTGCCGCTATGGAACAATATAATGTAGATTTGTTCAGAACCATCCACAACAAAAAGAAAAATACACAAAAGTGCCGATTTCCACAGTTTGATATTTCAGAATTTTATCCATCAGTTAATTATAATTTACTCAGACACCTTGAATTTTGCTATATCAGCTACGAACATCGTTGAAACAGAAATAATATTAAAATACTTACAAAGGAAATATATTTTCTCATTGAAGTATTTCTTAAGAGTATTTCAAATACTGTAGTATCTTCTCCGTCCGGAGACTGTATGCTATAAGAATATACGACTCGTTTAGGTGTTCAAACTATATTGCAGTCGAAAATGACAAAGAGGAATATGGCAGCTGTGGAGAGTCATGAGGCGTATGTGGTAGTGGAGGCACAAAATCAAAGCAATTTTATGTTTATTGAACCCATCGATTTGCTTTTGGATGCCAGTGTTACCAATTCTTTCGCTATCAGCCAAATTTCAAAGACTGCATTCCACTTGTCGAGTTCAGCAGGTGATACAAGTATGCATCGCTGTAGACAGAAATACTTATTTGAACAAATAGCAATAGAACAAATGATGTCACTGGAAAATTAGTGAAGGTGACTTTTATTTTATGAACGCCAAGGTGACAAAGCTAGTTGAAGTCATGTGTGAGGTTGTCTCTACTTCATAAATTTGTCAGCTAACTGATTTGGTTATCGTTGTGCTAATGTTGTGTATGCCAATATTTTGTTAGATGTAAAGAAAGAAAAAAAGACAAAATGACTATTAGAAATCCGCCTGGAACTAATTCTATATTGGTACTAAGTATTCCAAAAACTAAGTATTTAAATATAAACTTTAGACATCTGGATATATAGTAATAGTTCTTATCAAAGAATCACATATTTCTAGAAAGATCTACATCCACTTCGTTATCCTATAAGGTTTAGCATTACCTACGTTAACCACTGAAACATTTAAAACACGACATTGCAGTTTTGGTTAAATATATCATAGCATTTGTTTCAATGTTAAAAATGGCAACAATTAAGTTGGGATCAGCAATGTTGCAGGTTGAAATCAATTAACTAATATGAAGAAAGAAATAGCACATATTGCTTTCAAATTTTGGTAGAAGGCCAAAAATTCAGTGGAAGGGGACTAACTGATTACATTCGCCCAAGTGTTTAACTGGTACTTATTTTATCGACCCCGAAAGGATGAAAAGCAAAATTAAACTTCATCAGGATTTGAACTCAGAATGTAAAGACAGACGAAATGCCGCTAAGCATTTTCTGCCAGCTCGCCGCCTTAAAAAACAGCACACATTGACAGATATATTTATCGAGACGGTGATCTACTAACTTTGTAGAACTTCAAACCTCAGTAGATTCATTGAAAGCGTTTTACAGTTTTCTCAAATAATACTAACGGAAAATTACCACCGAAATTTCTGTAAAAAAGTTCTTCCTCGTAGCTTTCAATTTAACTACTATACGTTATATTCTTATTGTAAACTAAACGAATCCCTTACATGCATTCATTTCTAATCGAATTACATACAAACTATAAATAAAAACATTGTTAATAAAATATATAAAATCTCAGAAGTTGCGTTGGATAAAGAATCATTCTTGAAAATGAAGTTTACTACACCAATGTAATGACCGAATTAGTATCATGAAGAATTACTATACATGCTGAAAACAGAAGAAAGAGAGAAGAAAGTGAAATATATTTGAAGTAATCCTCCTATCAATATATAAATACTATCTTCGTAAGCTCAAATTCTCGGCTTCAAGTGCATCCTGTTTGTCTGAGGTGGCCTTCGAGATAGTATCAAGAGATGTGTCGCGGCTGAAAGTTTGTTGATACTGCGTTGAATGAATGCATGGAGTGGGTTGGTGGTTTTTTTATTGAGGTTTAAGTTAAAAGGATTGGTATTTGATTTATGTACTGCTGGTCTATTTTCACTTACGATTGTCTTTCACTAACCTTCAAGAATTCACCAATCATTCGGTTGGTTGACTTACGTGTACACATACATCGTTTTGTCTATATCTACATTTATACACACCAATACATACACATATAGGCTCACACACATATACATATACATTTATATACACATTCATACTCGGACAACACACACGCGTGCACACACACACATATATACACAAGTATGCGCACATGCGCTTACGTACACACAAATATATGTACATATACACACACGTACTCATATACATACATATAAACGAATACAGACACTCATTTATACATATATATTTATATACACCCCCCCCCATATATATACATATATCAGTTGAATAAAGTTAAAACATGGTCTGGTTTTCACGTTTTTTATTATGGTATTTTAACATTAAAAAAAGATTGCAATGTTCATAAAGTTAAATTAGGGCTTTCATACATAGTGTAATCATCAGATTTCAAATGCATTTAACTGACAGTTGAGTTCTTGACAACTTTGCTATCTCTTAGAATGCCCCAACAAGTTGAACTTTTCGAATACCTTTTTGACCAATCCGCAGACGTACCGATATTCAGTAACATGTTTATATTTATATGCTAGAGATATTTTTTAATCCACATCATTAACTGGTTGTTATATTATTGCTGTTATTTCCGTTCAGAACAGGTTTGAACATTTTAATAAACTGTTTTTCTTTTATCTTTCTTCGAACCTGACTCGTATCATGTAGTTTGGGGAAAAGAAAAATTAGAAACATTTTCTGACCACATGTCTCTATATGTTCACTCAATGGAATTTGGCGAACATTGGTGTTCCAGGTTTGTTGTCTGTGGCCACGTGAACGTTCCGATAATTCATTCTCTGTTTCGCCTATATATAATTCCTCACAATTCGGGCATTTAATGCAGCAGATCAAATTTCTGCTTTTGCATTTCATATCTGCGTTTGCGAAAATCTGTCCATTTTTTGTTCTAATGGATCTACCCGTATGCATGTATTGATACATTCAACATCTGTTATAATTACACTTGGATACTGTGAATGTTTTATCCTGCTTGTTTATGTTGAATTTTACCTTTGTAAGTAGTTTCTTTAGATTATTATGTTTTTAATTTTCACTTTGTTTTATGATTGACAGATTTGTTTTAATGATATTAAAAATGTCTTGGTGATGCGGATTGTGTGTTACTAGAAATGGTATTGTGTTCCTTTGATGTGTTCATATTTTTCGTGTTGCTCTAGGTAGCTCTTTTGCTCCTTGTATGCTATATTCTATAAAAGGAGAGGGCTATTTTGCTTGAGCAGATCTCCTTTGAGTTCTATAAGTCGTGTGCTTCTGTTATTTGGATCATCGAACTTAGTACAAATTTTCCTGGCTAGACTTTACGGGATGTTGCGTTTTGTGTGTGTTTGGTGGCATGGTTTGAAATTTAGGTACTAGTTTGTATCAGTGCTTTTGTAATAAATATCAGTTGTGATTGTGGTGTTGTTTTTAATTACCATTATGTCAAGAAATGGCAATTGTGTGTTGCTCATTTCTCTTGTGAATTTGAGACTAGGGTGCAGATTATTGAGGAGGTTGCTGAATTCTTCAAGATTTTCGAGGGATTTGGTCCAAATTAGGAAACAATCATCGGGGTATCTTGTCCATGTGTCCTCTATATGTCTTTTAAAGGTCATGTCGTTGTTCTCTTCAATGTTTTTTTTATATAGTTTTTGTTTCAAGTGTCCCAATAGTGAGATGACAGTACTAGCCCTTGCTCGAGGCACATACTTTTAAAGTGACGCGCATATACTGATCTCGTAAGGAGAAAAACAATTAGATTAAAATCTCTGAGCTTCTTGCCACATAAATATATATGCGTATGTGTGCATGTATATGTATGTATGTATGTATGTATGTATGTATATGCGTACTTATGTGTATATGTACGTATATTTGTATGTGTGTGTACGTATGCGCGTATATATATATATATATATATATATATATACATAAATGTGTGGACATATATATATATATGTATTTATATATATATATATATATTCATATATATATATGTATGTGTGTGTGTATGTATGTATGTGTGTGTATATGTACATATATGCGTGTATATATATATATATATATATATATATATATATATATATATATATATATATATATATATAAATATATATATATATGTGTATATATATATATATATATATATATATATATATATATATATATATATATATATATATATATACATACATATATATATATATATATATATACACATTTCATTGCGCTCTAATTATAGCATTAATATAATATGGAACATCATTATCAGAGCATGAACTTATCATAGTAGTAGAGGAAGTTGTAATTTATCTATAGCAGTAACATAGAAAATACTTTTCGTAAAAAAAAGTCTTTGTAAACATTCGAGGCAAAATCCAACGTGTCAACACAATGAATAAAAGACATACATATTACACCATTACGGTGTGCTCCAATGGATTAAATCGGTATACAAGGCACATCAACACTACTATGTTTGATTTCTTTATAATCTAAAAGACCTCTAGAAAATGAATACCCAGCAAGTGAAATACGTAAACAAAACAGCGCATATGTATGCGCTTATTTTATCGTATTCCCATAAGAAAGACATTTCGAATAACATAAAAGAGACGAGAAAAATCCGTTCGGTTGCATTTGGAAATTTCGAAACCATTCATACTTAAATAATTTAACTTTATCGTCAATAGATCGATTTTCTTTTTGGTGCGCTGTCTACTTCACCATGATAAATATTATTGTCAATTCTCTGGTAATTTATAAATCGCCATAAGCACCCGTCACTAGCTTCGAAATTCTTGCTATGTCACAGTAGCTCAGCAACATTACTTTGAATAGTTCCATTTTGAACGTTGTGTGGCTGTTATAATAACTGGAATCATAGAAGGAACATTATTACATTTTTAATAAGATAAAGATATAGTAGTCATATTTTTCATTTAAACTAGATACTCATATATTTTCGCATCCAACCAGACATTTACATAACAAATTCATTATTTATATCAATGCAAATATCAATGACATTTAATTTTTTTATATTTTCTTTTTAATTTAATTCTCAATGCCATTGTAACATTTTTATCTTTAAGTCACATATTCAATTTAACATAATTCTTAATTTAATATTTCATTAATTGCGTTTCTTGTTGTTTATGCTTTCTCATACAGGTAATAAATATATTCTAAAAACAAATGGCAAATTGCAACGAATTACAAGTGCTAAGAATGCAGGAAAGCAGACACAATCCGATGGCTAGAGAACCATTAACAACGATTAATTGACAACATTTACTTGATCAACACTTATTTAATTCATTTTTTTCTCTCACATTCTTCCTTTCCTCACATCATCTATGTTTGCAAGTAACGTCGAAGAAACATTCGTTACTTACTTCATGGTTGCCAATGCAACACAATTTCATGTCCATCCTAGACTTTAGAAATTAGAATCTTTTCATATTCAACTAATTTAACCTTTTCCTGAAAGGATCGATTTCCTCGCTTGATGCTCTGCCTGCATCAGCATGAATAAACTTATTACCAATTCTATGGCAATTTCTAAATCCCTATAACCAACCGTCACTAGATTCGAATTTTTTATCCTTGTATCACACACACGCACGCACACACACACACACACACACCCACACACACACACACACACACACACACACACACACACACAGCTTGGCAAGTAATACCATGAATTTCTGCACTATGCACTTTGTTATTACTGGATCGTTAATAGATACACCATATCGCCACTGTCCTCCTAAGATTTGTATCTTTTGCAACTGTTATATGCTTCCTTGCACCAAAAGATGATGACGTAGAAGCATATTTGAAAAAAGATGCTTTATCACTGAAATATCAGCAATAGTTGCAGACCAATAGAAGTGTTGCATCGATACATTACTGTCACAGTGTGCTGAACCTTAAAAGTATAGCAGAAGTATTACTAAAAATAAACATACAAATTTTAGGTTACTTTCACATGACTTACTCTTTATTTCTGAAAACAAATTACCGCTAACTTATATCATGGTACTGGAAAAACAGTATTATGAAGAAGATTGTTTTCAGTTAATAAATTAACAGCAAAGTTACGACTCCTTGGTAAGAAATTGTATTTATTACAGAAGAGAAGGAAAGCGAATAAAAGTATGGCTTATATTAAAGGCTAAATATATATAGATAAACAGAAGAAGGGTAGAAGAGACGGCCCACCTTCTGTCTTTAGTTTTGTTACTATCTCATTATCTAACCATCCGTCTTATACATATGATAAAAATAGAGTTTGGGTGTGCAGTGCTATTTCAAGAGCAATTTCGACAATATTTCAGCACAAGTAAAAATAAAATATTTTCCTGTTATGATCCAAGATTATATTAAGTGAGCTTAATTTTGATAATTAATTTTCTATTTTGGAAGGTGTGTAGTGTATATCTAACAAATCTAGAATATACACCTATAACAACAAACCAACTAAAGTGGAGATTTTTTTTATCTTGTCTTTAAGGAGAAATTCTTTTTGGAGACAATTTGTGCAGAATATTGTTTTTCCATGCCTGAGTTTACAAGAAGATGGTAAATATGATTTTGCTTAACTATATTTCATTCAACGCGATTTCGTTTGCCTCTAATAGAGTAATTCCAGCTTCAAAAGTGTTTAAAAATTAGCAAATGTACCATCTGCTTCTCTTATATATATATGCGACCACTTGTTTGTGGCTATAAACGACGGATCGGTGTACATAGCTGATGAAGCATAGAGACGCAGAAGCACGTGTGTCTTAAGGTTCAGTGTGATCATTCATGGCCTAGGGTTGCGGCTACACGAGCGTTGTCTATACGAAGAATTTCTTTTTAGTGAGACAATTTATGCAGCGTATTGCCTTGCCATACTCGAGTGTACACGACTATGTAAAACATAATGGTACATAACAAAATATACACTCACACACACACACACACACACACACACACACACACACACACACACACACAACACACACACACACACACACACACACACACACACACACACACACACACACACACACACACATATATATATATGTACATATAAAAGAGATCACTAAGTGGACTGCTAATGAGTTAGAAGATCACCGAATAGTTCTCAAAGAAAAAATTTAGCGAAGCAAAAACATACGGGCGAGACTAGTGAAAATTATAGAAATAAATAGAAGGTTATCCCGTAGACCATGGTTTCGAAATCAATACTTTCTTACCGAAAATATCTGTTTTTCTTCAGTACGAACTGCCAAAGAGCTATAATTCCCAGAATCATGTACTAGTTGTTCCCAATGAGTGAAGAACGTGCACATGGTTCTATTAATTATATAGAGTAATGTGCTGGTTTCCTGGTATTAAATTGATATTAATTAATATCCAATTTTTTACCCTACTATTTTAATCAACCATAACCACATTCTCAAAGTTGGTAAATTCGATGCAGAAATTATTTTCTGCAGAGATATTTCCGGATTTAGCGTGCCAAACTAAGACTTTTTGAATATGCCTACACAAAAAAAAAAAAATACCTAGTGAGACTTCTTTGTCAATGTACCTAAAGACACCCAGACTGAAGGGTCGAAACGTATGTTGTACCTAATAAAAATCGTATACGAAATCCGTCTCCTACATCCAATTAATACTATTACCCTAACTGCCATTGCGAAGTTTTTCAAGTAAATCCAATGAAAGCGTACCAAAATTACGGATGACAACAGGTGGCCTAAACTATGCCGGTGCTCCACTCAGCAGTTAAACACACTAATCTAATTATAGTACTTGTCTAAATTTTCTATTATCATGATATATATATATATATATATATATATATATATATATATATATATATATATATATATATATATATATATATATAGTAAAAAATTCCTGTGGAAGGCGGTTGTAAAATTAGGTAACAAATATATAATGTGATTGTAGTATGTGAAATTAAAGAGAAAAAATATTGTATTATCATGCATCATTTTTTTGATGATACTACAATTTCTCAGGAAATCTCTATTTCAAAGAGAAAGAGAAAATTACCATAGTGCTTAGAGAAACGTTTTGTTAACAGCAAGCCATTCTTGTACGATGTCATGTCGCAACACAGTAGACAACCTGCCAGTAACACCAATGCTAACGTCCCATACCTGTTTTTATTATACACGCTTGAATGCAACTAAACAAAAGTCTCTGATTTACAGGCCTATACAAACCTAATATCTCACCCTTTGTTTTTAGACACAAGTTTGACTGAAACTAAAGAGGGACATAGCAAACTTTCACACAAACTAACAGAACTCAAAACCCAAGCAATCATATAAAAATAACGACTATTTTCTTTCACTCTATGCAACCTATTTACTAGAAAGCTTTCTTAATAGTTCTACTAAAATATCTTCACCAACTTTCCTTTCTACCATCATCCTCTATACGTATGCCTGCTTTGTTTCCTTCAACTTCTCTTCGTCCTCTTCGCACTCCGTTCCTTATTCTACTAATTATTAATCCACTAATTTATTCTCTCAGCAAACTTATTTCAGATAAGTTTTATATCAGACCTTCTTCGCAGCCACATTGTGCCACGCACAAAATATAACACACACACACACACACACACACACACACACACAAACACACACGAACACACACATACACGCGTATATTTATACCTTAGAATCTCGGAGTTGTATTCGTATGGCAAGTGATTTGATGTAAGGCAGTCTGTTGAATTCAACGCAATTACAGCATGGAGGCCGTGTGAACGTGCAGTTCTTTTTTGACAGAAAAAAAAAGCAGCAAGAAACAAGCACTGAAGAACTGACAGAGTGATTGAAAAAGGAAATAGTAAAGAAAAACGAAATAGTAAACTAGAAAGAAAAAGGAAAAAGTAAACTACTGATTAAGAAGTAATACTCTGATTTTGCGTCATATTACACTGAAACGTACCATGTTTTTCATTTAGAGGGGTTGGATCTTTCAAGTCGTGCCCTATTTCTAGGCGGTTGACTAATACCATAGAGTTTCGAATAATTTCTTGTAATATATTGAAAGTGGCTAAGTAAAAAATATTCCTAAAGTCAACAGTCATTTACTGTTTTTACTGCTGCTGATAATTTTCTTTTTGTTCAGGCATGCTCTGACCCGGCAGACCTATAATGTAAGACATTCAAGGCGTGTCTTTTTATCTAAGAGTACATTATATTAATATTCTACTTTTCTTATTTAAGACAGGATGTGATTTGACTACAATTATTAACCGTCAAGCGGCTACATTGAGTAACCATTAAAGTACTCGAATTTTATTTTTATTGTCTTAGCTGTGTTTTTTTAACTATAGTTATTTCACGATAAATCTTGGAAAAAAAAAAACGCCCCCAAAACAATAAAACAGCAACGTAAACATAAAAGCAAAGAAGGAGATAAAAAGATATGTTTTATCCGACTCTGAGCATAGAATCATGACTAATAAAATTCTCTAGTGATGAATTTAAAGAGCAGCTTCACTCGAGACACATTGGTGGAAAACATTTCTTATGAGTTGGAGTTAGATGTGGGAGTGCTTTTAGTGGGACAATCTGGTTGATAAACTGACTACGGAGGCCTCCGTTGTTCCCTATAATTTTAGCATAGTGTCTATGAAAGTGTTATTACATGTAATTAACTATAAATCTACGATATATCTCAGCGTTCTTTATTTGTCATGTGTTGCTTCGAAAGGCGGAAAAATGTGAATCCCTCCCACCCCCCAAAATTCGTATGCTGATATAATGTAGCTACCACATGGGTATTATAAGTGAGTGTGTGAGTGCATGTGCGTGTGTGAGTGTGTGTGTGTGTGTGTGTGTGCGTGCGTGCGTGTGTATACATACATATAGATGTAGATATATTCACGTATCTACGTATAACATTCCTGCGAATATTTTATGTATACGTTAAGTTTTGGTATACGTATATCTTTGAAATAAGCACACAAATATATAGTAATGCATTTATATGTGTCTATATTTGTGTATATATTTGCTTCTGTTTCTTATTTTCTAATATCAATGGAAATAACTTTCTGATTTCCCTTTAGATTATGTAAATTTGTGTGCGTATATAACGCGTGTATAAACAATAATGATGATCATGAAGATAAGGATGACGATGCTGTTGCTTTTGTTGCTGCTGCTGCTGCTGCTGCTGCTGCCGATGATGATGAAGAAAATGATGATAACAACAAGAACTACAATAATACAAATTGTTATTTTGATGTTGGAAATCCTTATTATTAGTCTAACCCGTTTTCGAAGTTTTTCTTTCATGCAAGCTTCTATTACGTTACCAGATATACTTCAGTGTTCCCGAGGTGTGTTGCATTATTGTCTGTTGGAAGTAGTGTAATATTCTGTTTCTACTCCACAAGTGTTTGTTTCGTTGTTTCTAGTGTTACCCTAGCGTTTTATCTGATTGATGTGTTTTATGCGCTGATTGAATTGAGTTGTTTTGTTGCAAAGTGATTGTGTATCACAAGAGTAGTGTGAATTGTGATATTGCGTGGAGTAATGACTGCGTTGCTGGATTTGTTTATTTTGACTATGTATTGGGTAGGTTCAATTATAACTTCTGATGTAGACTCTGTATAATATAGGCTGTGTCTGTTATAATATTGGATATCTATTGTTTAGAGTACGTTTTGTGGGAGTTGTGCAGAAAACTTTTCTGTATTAGTTTTTTTTTTTATCGAAGTAGTAGTATTAAGTTTTGGGTGTACAAGGTCGCAAACCTGTTATTCTCCTCAGGGTCTTGTTCAAATTCCTCTCCAGCATACACAGTTTATCTATTTACGTTAGAATTCTTCACTTTTATAACCTACATCATACTGACAACCGTGTTACGATACTGCCAGTTACATAGATTTCTCTTTCATATTTTTAGTTCCACAATATTTTGTTAAGAGACTGGGTTGTTGATCAGAGAATATCTGTTCTATTTCCCTCCTTTGCCTATATTAAGCGTGCAGTTAGCTTTCATGAAGAAATCAGAATGTACAAGCATGTCCCTGATCGTAGAAAGTCATTGTCCTAAACTAGGCATGGTGCAGTCCAAATAAATTCATGCATAATATTTTCAAGGACATATCCCAGATATGCATATACTTACACGCACATAGATACACATAACACAAATACACATATACATACTTACATACATACATACATGCATACATACATACATATATACATACACACACACACATACATACACACATACATATATACATGTATGTGTGTGTGTATGTGTGTGTGCATACAGTATCTCACAAAAATATGTACACTCTAAAGGAAAGTTGCTCTATTCAATATTTTATCCACTTATTTTTAAAAATTAAAATGACACCAAAAGGAAAAGAATTGTGTGAAAATTTGATGAAAATTATTCTTAATTTACGCAAGAATGGTTTAGGATACAAGTTTATTAGCAAACGAATACATATTAGCGTAAACACAATTGCCAAAGTAATTCAGAAGTACAAAGCAATAAAGTTAAGCATAAACATCGTCTAAGTCGCCATATTTTAACTGCACTTGATATTCGCCACAGCTAACATGATAGACGACAGGCATCGTACCGCTACATCTTTGGCCCAAGAAGTGTCTTCTGTTACCGGAAAGAATGTATCCATCCAAACAGTTCGTCGAAGTTTGAACTAGTGTGTTCTTCATGGAAGCATTCCGCGTAGGAAGCCTCTCCTCACTAACAAGCATAAATCAAATCGTCTTTCTTTTGCCGAAACCTATGTGAGTAAGGGGAAGGAGTTTTGGACGCGACTAAAATCAACTTATTTGGGTCAGATGGTATTAAACGAGTATGGCGACGACCAGATAAAGATAATAGCGACAAATGCACAGTGTCTACCTTTATATATATATATATATATATATATATATATATATATATGTATATATATATATATATATATATATATATATATATAGACACACAAACACACACACACACACGCACATACACACACACACACACACACAAACAAACACAAACACACACACACACACACACACACACACACATATATGTATAATATACAATAACTTTAAACATGTATTAAACATACGCATTCATGTACCATACCAATATTCGAATTTGAGCTCCACACATTCATGCATCAATATGCCAATACAAATAATTATCTATTTTCATACGTTTATCATTTAACCGTTTATATCTTACATATCTACAAGGTGTATTTATATAATGCTAGAAGACATTTCTTCGTCTGTGTAGGCAATGCTTGAAGATTTACAATAAAGAATATGTGGAGAATGATCTCGTTAAATATATTTTGCTGCATGTGTCCTATATCATTACAGAAATGAGAAAACAGAGTATGTGAAAAGACAGGATAATTAACAATAGTCGAGCATGTATTTATAGGGTATTATCAAAAGACTGGTAGAAGGCGTGTAAAAACATTTTGCGGGACAATGCGACAAAGTTCCGCGGGGAATACAAGTTAACACTGCCGCGCTGATCCAATAACATTGGGCAAAACTTTACAGAATCTTCCATCTTTCCCGAACCTTCGAACTTACAAGAATCTTCGAACTTACCATAACCTTCGTTTATGTACAACATGAAATCGTGGATTCATGTAAATTACTGAGAGCTATTACTTTATTGCTCTTTTTAACAACCAGACGAAGGCGGATGAAGAAAACAATCTTCCTTAAGTCAATGCTACGATGTTATTAATATACTACGACTAAATCATTGTAAACGAATTTTTCACTTACTGAAAATTATAAACACTGTAATACAAATGTACACATACACGACACATACACACACACACACACACACACACACACACACACACACACACACACACACACACACACACACATCGTACCATACAGACAAGGAATTGATATTTCGAACGCAGTATAGCAGTGAAAACAGCTCAAAGATTGGACAATTTAGCTTTGTATGACGGAAAAAAGTTGTCAGTAGACAGCCCCAAGACTCGAACTCGCATTTCCCGGATACCAGCCGAGTAGTCTGCCAATTTGTTTATATTTGTTGTTGCATTTCAAACGAAGCTTTGTTTATAGAGTTAAGTTGACGGGGATTGTTGTTAGAAGGCAGTTTAAGCCAAGCTGGTAGACTACTCAGCCGGTATCTGGAAAATGCGAGTCTCCGCGTTGTCTGGTGCTAACTTTCTGTGTCATATAAGACTAAATTATTCAATAAAATGATGTAAAACAATGTAATCATCTCATCATAGAAATAAAA
>NC_142929.1:118216053-118223553 GCF_046866305.1 Octopus bimaculoides
GAACTGTTCTGTTGTAGCAAAAACTAGAATAATCACCATTGATCTGTGTCATTGCAATCATCAGAGAGCTGTATAATGTCATTAGATTTAATGATCTGTGTCATTAGAGCTACTGATTGTTGTTGTTGTTGTTGGCACTCCGTCGCTTACGACGTCGAGGGTTCCAGTTGATCCGATCAACGGAACAGCCTGCTCGTGAAATTAACGTGCAAGTGGCTGAGCACTCCACAGACACGTGTACCTTTAACGTAGTTCTCGGGGATATTCAGCGTGACACAGTGTGACAAGTTTGACCCTTTGAATTACAGGTACAACAGAAACAGGAAGAAAGAGTGAGAGAAAGTTGTGGTGAAAGAGTACAGCAGGGTTCGCCACCATCCTCTGCCGGAGCCTCGTGGAGCTTTAGGTGTTTTCGCTCAATAAACACTCACAACGCCCGGCCTGGGAATCGAAACCGCGATCCTATGACCGCGAGTCCGCTGCCCTAACCACTGGGCAATTGCGCCTCCACTAGAGCTACTGATTAGGCACGTCATTACAACCACAACTGATATTGTCGTATTAACTGCTGAAGTATCATGGAAACCGGCATAGAAATTTGTTATGATATTTGCTTTTGGCTTATTCCCTTATACTCACTGATGAGATGTATCATTCCGCCCATCGCTGAGCAGTGTTTCTCAATGTCAACAGTTTTGCACAGCCATAAAAGGTGATCGAGAAATAACAATCTAATTTTCTTTCAGCCTCACAGTAACGTCTTGCATTAGGAAAGAACATGTTAGACCAAATGGTGGGTGGGTGCACAAGGTCATAACTTGCATAAAGACACCATGCATCTACAGGTGAAATTCACAGTAACAAAACTGACTCAATCCAAATAAAATATATTAATAAACCCTACTGTACCTCAAGAAATATCTTCCCTCCAGAGAGAGAGCGAGAGAGAGAGAGAGAGAAAGAGAAAGAGAGAGAGTGTGAGAGAGATAGGTAGATATATACATATATATATATACATATAACAAATTCTAAAAGGGTGGCTTATTAGTAATTAGAAACTAAAGGCAAAATTAATAGAGTCACAAAAGTGAGGGAGGGTACTGACTAGCACCGCTTTTGCTAAAGATAAAAGTTAAACTAACTCAAAGCCACAAACGCATTGAAAAAGGGAGGTAATTCCCGAGCGTACATAACCAGATCGTGGTTTCGGATTTTGATGCAGACCATCTTAATCTTCATTAGCGGCTCTTAACGTTTATGTTTAAACTCAGCTACCAATGTCAGTCTCATAAGAAAAAGCGTTGAAGACGTGTGCTGATTTCCCAAGCGGTAAAAGTGTAAACAACGAATTTTCATTATAAGACTGACAGCGGTAGATATGTTTAACCTGAGGCGTTAGGACGGTCTACACGAAACTCCGAAATCACGATCCGACTATGTACGTTAAGGACTTAACTCCCTTAACTTTAGCAAAAGCGGTGCGAATCAGTACCCTCTGTCACTTTTGTGACTTCTATTAAGATGATTGTGATGCAATAGTGTCTTAAGCAATTAAGAACCCTTGTGACGTTGAAAACTTGTTGCAAGGCATTAGTGTATCTATAAATGGGTTGGAGAACAGCAGAAAATTTAACATTGCAAAATGCCAAATTATTTGCAACATCCAGTCTATACTCCACAACCAAATACACAGAAGCTAGTGGGACTACCTTTCTTGAGGTACACTCAATCTATGACTTGCGCGCATTGAGAAAGATTCAATCAATAATCATGTACAATTTGAACGACAAGCCAGTGATAATAAATGTTATGCCAACTTTTGCATTACTTTCGGTACAATGCTCGGATGTGTCTTTCTTTCTTTCTTTCTTTATTTATTTCTTTCTTTGTTTCTTTGTTTCTTTGATTCTTTCTTTCTACCTACCTACTTGTTTGTCTTTTTGTCTGTCTAAAAAGGTTTGTGTGTGTATGCAGTTATTTATGCATTTAGAACCTACATTTGTTTTGTGTATTTCTCACAAAAAATCTGTTGTACATTGACGCACCACGTGTGTCTAACCGACAACTGTGTGTTATGGCTTAGGAACATAATCAGAAACTGACCACAAATTTCCAATAAAATAGTTCTGGTGAAAATA
Source organism: Octopus bimaculoides (assembly GCF_046866305.1). Taxonomy (NCBI): domain Eukaryota; kingdom Metazoa; phylum Mollusca; class Cephalopoda; order Octopoda; family Octopodidae; genus Octopus; species Octopus bimaculoides. Next base: position 118,218,192 of record NC_142929.1, read on the forward strand.
GTGTTAATGAAGTCTTTTCACGTGTATATATGTCGTTATTGATACAATTTGATCCACAGTGTTATTTCTGTGTATGAGAATTGATTTTATCATAGAGCTGTGAAAACACGTCTTAAGCTAGCGCCGCGATATAAATCTGTCTTATAACAATTTTATCTTTCTTCAGACGTGGTAAGTATATTTCTATTATCATGTGAATTGATAGAATCAGTGGAGTTGCGGACAAAATGCATTGTACATATTATCCTTCTTTACAGCCTAAGTAAAAATCATTTCGAAGTCGACTGTTACTTTCATTCTACCTTGGACAATTAAAAGGAACATCCAAGTACTTCTGTTTATTATGTTGACTATACTAATTCCCTACATGTAGGCTCATGTCTGTGATTTATAAAGCATTATACTATCTTTCTGCGATAAAAAGAAAACAAAAACCTACTACATATTACAATGGTTTTCTTTAAGTTGAAGCAAATTTGCTTTTTTCAGTCCAGGATACTTGGTAAACTTTGAAATTATGCCTTCAATAAACACGAGTCTATTTCACATTATACATGACATCATCTTATAAATTTCCATATAAAGTGATTTGTCACTACCTTGCCAGTTCTTTTGACTATCTCTATTTACTACTAACAGTTTGGGATGATACCCTTTACTTTAACTTCATCGTTATGCATACCAATGTCCACTTCTGCTCATATTCAAAATGGCAAGTCGGGTTGAAAGCAAGAGTAATGTAGAACATAAAGAAAATAGTATCAGCAATCACATTAATGGTTTACTTTCTCTTTTTGCTTTCGATTGATCTTGAAGACCCGTGCTTCTAACCCTGTAGATCAATACGTAATTAAAGTGTGCAAGTAATACATGTAGTAGCTGGTCATTCGAAAGTACTGATGTTTGGGAGACAAATTATATGATGCATTTCAGCTGTGGGAGCAGTTCTTGGTTTTATCTGAAGTTGGCCGAAAATTAGTAGTTGTTGGGCGGGGGTTCGCTTGTTTCTAGTCTTTTAGAGGAAAGGTTTGTGATGCAGCCTTAGCTATATGGAAAAGGCTTGTTCGTCAGGAGAGATCATCAGTAAGTAAATAAGTAAGTCATACTGACTCATAAGGGAAGGTTTCTCGGATTCCATTGGGTGTATATTCCTCACCATTTTTCCAGCTGAGTGGACTGGAGCAACGTGAAATGAAGTGTTTTACTCAAGAACACAATCCGTCGCTCGACTCAGGAATCGAGTCCAACACCTTAACCATTATGCCACGCGCCTCTACAAGGGCCATCATTGATTGGGAGTCCCTGCATTAGCAGTAACCCAGCAGCTTCTAGTAAGAGGTAACCCAGCGGCTTCTAGTTTTATTGACAAGTTTACTTGCTTTGATATGTGCAATAATTATGGTTTCGTCCCGGACAACATTGACGTGGATGGATATTTTCGAATTTTGTGTTAATGGTGTCAGCGTAGGTTTAGTATGAGGTGTCTAGGTTGCTTGTCTGAAGTTTGGGACGAATGAAGAGGAATATTAGTAGCCTGAACGTGGGGGTTGTAGGAGGTCATAGCCACTATACTTTCGATTTATAGAAACAAATGTCTGAGAGTAGAACCGGACTCTAGGCCACACCATAATTGAGTGTGAATTCGCTTCTCCCACGTTCGTTTTTTCTCTCTCATCCTTTTTCTAATTCTCTTTTTCTCCCCTTCACCGTTTTCTATCTCTCTCTCTATCGCTGTCTCTTTCCCTGTCTCTTTCCCTCCCTCTTTCTCCTTTACTCTCTCTCTCTCTCTCTCTCTCGTTGCTCAAACGTGACTATCGTCAATCTTTCTTTTCCTCACATGTTCATCTACCTTTTCCTTCAGTCTGTCGTACAGACCAGACGCATTCTTATCTGTCTCCTATCTTTTCTGTTGTCAAAGGCAATATTCCTCCAGCATTCACTACCTTACCTCGTCTGGCCTAACGGCCCACAGTGTTTGTTTTCGTTTGGCTTGTTGTATGTCTCCACTGTCTTGTTTTTGTTACCAACTCTGATGGATGCTCTGCAAGTCTCAAATTTTATTTTGGCTCGCGGGAGCAACTGCTTTTCGAAGACTCATATTGTCGTTAAATGCTCGAAATGAGGAGTAGATAGACAACAGACAACTGATGAACGATCGTACTCTATGTTACTTGTCTTGTTTTCCATTTATTTCTGTCGTTGTTCGCATACCCAAATTTGTCTTCGAATTTCATGCTGTTTTCGAATTTCGTATTTCATGTTGTTTACGTTTTTGTGACATCCTGTACCCATATATTCATATATATGTATGTAGGATTGGCTGTGTGGTTAAGTAGCTTGCTTACCAACCACATGGTTCCGGCTTTAGTCCCATTGTGTGGCACCTTGGGCAAGTGTCTTCTGCCATAACAGCGAGCCAACCAAAGCCTTGTGTATGGATTTAGCAGACGGAAACTGAAAGAAGCCCGTCGTATATATGTATATATGTGTGTGCGTATGTGTGTGTTTGTGTGTCTCTTTGTACCACCACCATCGCTTGACAACGGATGCTGATGAGTTTACGTCCCCGTCACTTAGCAGTTCGGCAAAAGAGACCGATAAAATAAGTACTAGGCTTACAAAGAATAAGTCCTGGGGTCAATTTGATCGACTAAAGGCGGTGCTCCAGCATGCCCGCAGTCAAATGACTGACACAAGTAAAAGAAAAAAAGAAACGAATATATATATATTTTATTTATAATATTATATGATTGAGCGCCACGCATCCATTTCCAAGTAAGTTTATCTATCTATCTATCTATCTATCTATCTATCTATCTATCTGTCTATCTATCTGTCTATCTATCTATCTATCTATCTATCTATCTATCTATCTATCTATCTATCTATCTATCTACCTATCTATCTATCTATCTATCTATCTATCTATATATATATATATATAGGCAGGCAATCAGACTGTTAAACAGATAAACAGCTAGAGAGAGAAAAAGAAAGAGGGGAGAGAGAGGGAGAGATAATGAAAGAGAGAGAGAGTGAGAGAGAGAAAGAAAGAAAGAAAGAAAGAAAGAGAGAGAAAATTGTTACATTGAAGGTCCTGATGATGTGAACTGATGCCATATCGAGAGTCTGGTGTCAGATTGAATCTGAGGGTGAACGTGTTTGCGAAGAGATTCAAGAGCCATATTCTGTCGTATTGTTTTGATGATGTTCTTTAAAACAACTCTGTTTCCACTTTAATTGTCGCTTCAGTCCTGTGATAAAATGCATCTGGGTAATATATTTACTCTACATCTCATTCAGAAAAAAAAAAAGAAACTTGAGGAACAGGGATTATAGGAAATAGAGCTATTTCGAGATGAGCAAAACTTACGAATTTACTAAGGTAAAAATTGCCTTACATCTAACATTATTTTGATTTCCTCTTCATTAACTACTCAAATTGAAGATCCTATACACGGAAACCGGCAGAACGCGAACGATCTTGTCTACTTATTGCTTCACCATGCAGATCGCCTCTTTTTATTTCTCAAAGTAGAATTTGTTAGAGAAGTGAGCGGTTCGAATATTGTCAAGGAAACTGTAATTCTATTGTTCACTGTTCATTTTGTTTCGAATTAATGCATACAAGGTGTAGTGTAGTAATACTAAAATCTAAGCCCTTAATTAAATGCACGAAAATGCAGAGCAAATGAACCTCATAGTGTGTTGTAAGCCTCTGAAATTGAAGTGATGCAAATCTCACTCATTACTGAAGCACACTTGAGTTTGAATTTCACACTTGTCAACAATGATACTAAATTCCGACAACACCTTTTACAGGACGAATGACAGTTTCATAGTTTTCTTCTGGCAGTTCAATGACTGGACGACTAAAATCTCCAGTTGTAAATGAGTAAAGATGTTGATTAACAAGTTTATATGTCCAGGAGAAATAATAATACTTATCCTTCAATATTAAAGACGCATATATCGTTGCGAGCTTCTAGGTGTTCTAAATCTAAAAATTTACGCAACTTTCATCATTGATTATACTATTTACAAAAAGTAGTTCAAAACGCACAGAAGCCATGCAGAATTTTGGAGTGATTCAAGAAGTAAACATTGTATTTGCTGATACTTTTAATTGATAAAGTAACTGTAAAGTTTCCCGTATTATTGAGCTTCCTTTATTATTAGGACTTATGTTTATGCACCTCCCCCCCAAAAAAAAAACCAACAAAAAAACAAAAACAAAAACACAATGTAAGATAGCCCCATTGGTAAGAATATGTAGGCCCTTGAATCAGTGTAGCCCTCAGCTAATGAGCACTTTCTCTTACGTATTTAGCTAAATTTCTCCACTTTATAAATCTAAACAGGCGCAAACGTACATATACACACACACTCACAACACACATACAAACACACACACACACACACACACACAAATTCATCCTTAATCCATTGATTTGGGCAACGTACTTGTATTCATGGGGATTTATTCTGCTCTCGAAATATCAGAAATGTCAACTTAGTTCGCTGGGTGGCTCGTTTAATCGTTTAATAGAAGCAATACTTTGTTGCAAATATTATGTCTAGCACCGTACGTTTCTCTGGCAGGACAAAAACGTTTGTAAATACGCTTTGTAAAAGGCTTTAAGTCACCCATGACTTCTTATTTCAACGCCAAATAAGAGGCTGATTAAGTTTTGTGTAACCCTTGAAAGCACTTGGATTTTCAAAGTAATACACTTTAATTTCATATCACCAACGGCATATCCTCCCAAAATTAGAGTCAGACGATATTAGGAAGCTTTAATTCCTGGTGCTGACATGCCTTCTCGAGAAATAAAAGTTATAGAAGGCATGCGCTTCCAAGAATGTGAAGGCATCTGTATAGCGTTCTCAGTTTCAGCAATCATTAATATGTTGCGCAAATTCATGATTCTCTGAAACCTTTCAAAACAGCTTTTAATAACAAAAACAAAAAATAATAATAATAATTTGCATTAGAAGTTTCACATTTATTTTTATGAAACTTTTCGTGCGAAAAATACCTACGCTGAACTATTGAGAAATCTACGGTTATTCTACCCAGATTACATGTTCAGGTTTATGCCTATAATTATTGTGGTAGTAGGATATGTAACACACTGCCTAAGTACCAATCTTGAACCAGAACGGAGAAAGCTGATTCGAAGACTATAAATCCAAGCCAGCATTAGAACTGTAAAAATTTGTAAAACGTTCAAGAAGTTTATCATTTAAGTACATGTTCACATGTCTAGACATGCAAATATATGCACGAAAATAAATACACAGAAAACCATAGAAGTCTTTCTATATTAGCAAGAAATCTTGAAGTAAAAATAAATAATGA
>NC_142929.1:118226053-118233553 GCF_046866305.1 Octopus bimaculoides
GCTTGACATCACTCAACAAAGAAGTAGAAAACTCAATTTTCAAAGTTACAGAAATATCCCATTGTATTAATTCAAGTCCACAAAACAAATTTAGCCAATATTCTTTCTTAATTCTTTTCACACTTTAACTTATATTGAGAAGAGTGAATATTAGCGATATCCAGAGAAATGCTTAGAGGATAGTGCATTTCGTCTGGTAGCCATCTTAAAATTTTTCATTTTCGTTTTCGTTAGCCCTGAAGAATTTTGTAGGTTAGGTCTGGTGCTGTAACGTACCAAGACTCCCGAGAAGCTTCTTATAGGAAACCAGTTGTAGACTGCGTATATATGGGAGTATTTTACTCAAAAACATGTAAATCTATCTATCTATATATGCAGAGAGAGAGAGAGAAAGAGAGAGAGAGAGAGAGAGAGAGAGAGAGAGAGAGAGATAGAGAGAGAGAGAGAGAAAGGGAAGGGGAAATGGTACAGATGTACAGGGATACATATTCACTTATTGCTATGCATTCGCATTGTGGATGTTAATACATATCAAACATATTCGATTAAATAGAGTAGGTACACTCAGATAAACTAAACCGAAGTGAGTTATGACGTAAAGATGAACAAACAATAGATATCTATTTGTTTTCACACGCATAAGGACTTCAACCTAAGCAGAATATGGCTAGTTGTGATATTAAAGATTTCCCTAAAGATCATTAAAGTTATTAAGGAGCGCAAGGCAGTTCCTGTTCATGACTTGATAATATTATATAAAATACCAGTATATTGAACCTTAAACTCTGTCTAATGCGAAAAGTTGCAGGAGCGAGTAACGGGTTAATTTTTAATGTATTGAATTTCATTTTGTGTTGAAGACGTAGGACAGCCATTGCTAATATTTAGTACAGTTACTGGAAGATAATTGAATGTGATTAGAATATATATATTGTGATTGCTGTATAATTACTAGTCAGGTAGATATCCTAACATAGCACTTAGATACAAAATGAGGAACAAATTGATTAGGTAATGGCAAAAAAAGAAACAAAGCATAAACGTACCTGGATAAGTAGATAAACTTACTTCAGTTTTCGAAATAATGTGATTTAAATGATTTATTCATCAACGAATCTATTTACCTCTCTCCTTCAGTTACCGCACTGTCTCTCTCTCCCACTCTTCTCTCTTTTTCTCTTTCACCCACTTTCTTTATATTCAAATGTGTGTAGTGTGCATTTGCACACACACACGCACGCGCGCGCCCACACAAGTACATGTCTGTTATTTTTAATATTTATATATATATTTATATATGTTTGTATGTGCGTATATATATATATATATATATGTATATATATATATATATATATATATATATGTATATATATATACGTACATACAAATATGCATGCATGTACGTATTTTTGTAAAATTATAACTATATAGATACATACAAATATATTTATGCATATACACATATATATGTGTATACACATACATATGTATATATATATATACATATATACATACATACATACATGTATATATATATATATATATATATATATATATATATATATATATATATATGCATGCATACATACATAGAGACATACCAATGCATGTATTTATCAATTTACAAGCTGGCCTGTCAGAATATGCACAAGCCTCTCCATATAATTATCACTATATCGATCCATTTTCATTTACACATAAATGTTTTCAGTTACTTTATGCAAAATACTACCTGTCTAGCTTTCCATTTTCTTTGAATTAAGTATCTATTATGTACACATATGTGATCTGGCATGAATATATGTATATATATATATATATATATATATATATATATATATATATATATATATATGTAGACGGGCATACACAAACATAGAATTAAACACACACACACACACACACACACACACACACACACACACACACACACACAAACACACACACACACACATATTATTTACATTATTTACATTTGACGGATATTTGTCATCTTATTTGTTGTTAACACAACGTTTCTGTTGATATACTCTCTAGCCTTCATGAGGTGTCTTGGAGAAATTTGGAACCTGGTTTCTCATTCCTAAGGTATTTTTCGTTGTTGTTGTTGTTGTTTTTGCTGTTCTTCTTCTTCTTCTTCTTCTTCTTCTTCTTCTTCTTCTTCTTCTTCTTCTTCTTCTTCTTCTTCTTTTTATTATTATTATTATTATTATTATTATTATTATTATTATTATTATTACTACTACTATTATTATTATTAATATTCTTCAAGATTCCAGTTCGATTCGAAGCAGTGATCTGAATAACAACAACAACAACAACAACAACAACAACAACAACAACAACAACGACGACGACGACGACATCAACAACAACATCGAAAAATGCCTTAGGAATGAGAACCCGGGCTCGAAATCTCACCAAGACACCTTATGAAGGCTGGAGGGTATATCAGCCGAAACGTTGTGTTAACAAGAAACAAGATGAGGACAAATATCTGTCAAATGTAAATAATGCAAATAATGTAAATAATGTACATAATTCCTCATCTCTTAAATATATAACTGTATACATATTTGCCTGTATACAAATATGTATCTAAATCTATTTATCTCTCCCCCTCTCTCTGTATATGTATATATATATACATATACATAAATATATATACACACATATATATATGTGTATATGTATGTATATATATATATATATATATATATATATATATATATATATATATATATATATATATATATATATATATTGTTCTAGGGAATTAGTAATAATGGTACAGCCCTCCCACGAGGTAAAGAGAAATATGTGATGTACCAGAGTACGTAGTAAGTGGTCAAAGTCAGTCGTTTCACTTAGTATACAGAAGTGGGCATTATATCAATGCAGCATTTTAAGAATTATAACAGTGCCGAGGAGGATTTAATCAACTCACATGGAATTAAGAAATTGGAAGAGAAGTTAATGAACTCACAAATTTGATGTAAGAATTTTACGAAAAATCGTAAAAGTATGGAAAATTTGTTTGCAGGTTTGCTCGAATCAGCACTAACAACAGATGAAAGAACAACAACAACTGCAAATACAACTGCAAGAGCAACAACAGAAGCAATAACAACAACAAATAATATTACAGCAGAAAATGCTGCAATAACTGAAGTCGTCAGGAAAGTCAGAAATAGTGTTCTCGCCAGACTGCCGCGAACTCCATAACAGATTTCAAATACGAATCAGACGAAGGAATTACCTTCGAAACATACTACAGAAGATATAGTCTTTTACTCTTTTACTTGTTTCAGTCATTTGAGTGCGGCCATGCTGGAGAACCACCTTTAGTCGAGCAAATCGACCCCAGGACTTATTCTTTGTAAGCCTAGTACTTAATCTATCGTTCTCTTTTTGCCGAACTGCTAAGTTACGGGGATGTAAACACACCAGCATCGGTTGTCAAGCGATTGTGGGAGGACAAATATAGACACACAAACACACATATATACACATATATACGACGGGCTTTTTCAGTTTCCGTCTACCAAATCCACTCACAAGGCTTTGGTCGGCCCGAGGCTATAGTAGAAAACACTTACCCAAGGTGCCACACAGTGAGACTGAACCCGGAACCATGTGGTTGGTAAGCAAGCTACTTGCCACACAGCCACTCCTGCGCAAATTTTCAATAAAGAATGTAAAAATTGGGACGAAGAGATGAAAACACGCTTAATTTTAAGAAATCCGGTGGCAGCGCAACATGTGCGTTACAACAATTATATACTCTCTAGAAAACCTTCGGACATAAACTTTAATGACACTAGATATATTGTGTAACATTTTCAATAAAAAAAAGCTCATTGTTCAACACTCGTTGGGAGTGTCTGAACAGAGAGAAAACAACGACGAGGACTACATGACATATTCTGGTAGAATTTACAGGGAATGCGAGGTCAAGCTGCATGAATGAACGCCAGATATGTTCAATTGCCTAAACTGCAGAAAAAAGATGCAGAAGTTAGAACTAAAACTCTCGATAAGCTGGCACGAAACCAGGATTTAACATTGCAACAAATGTCAGAAGAATGTGAAAGGATAGTCAAATTAAGACCCAGAGGAAACCGAATGTAAAGATTGTTTTCAAGTAGAGCAAGTGCAAAATAGTCAGAATAGCGATAAAGTGTTTTCTCAAAAACATTGACAAGAATCAGGAAATAAACCCATGGTTTGCATGTGGAGGTATACACCTGAGTAAAAATTGTCCATTTAAAAAGTGGAGTACTTTCGTTGTGGAAATATAGAACATATAAAGACGCACTGTAGAACGAAGATGACAACACGTCAGAACAAAAGAAAATGAATAAATAGTATGTCATCGCAAGAAATTGGTGATATAACGATGAGGAAATTCGTGTAGGTGAAAATCAGAAACACAAGTGTTAAAATGCAGTTGGACACTGGTAGTGATATCACCATTATTAACGAAAAAACTTGGGAATATGGTGGTAAGCCGAAATTAATTAACTCGAAAAATGTAGCAGATGATGTTACGGGAAAAAGATTATATTTTTTCGGTGAATTCGCATGTAAACTTTCGAGGTCAAGCGAAAAAGGCAAATAATATGTGTTAAAAAATGTTCACTTGATTTATTCGGCACAGAATGGATGGGACTATTCAAAGTATAGAATACTCCACAAGTGGTTTGAGTGGAAATATAGTCGGTTCAGTCGAATGTTCGGATGCGGCTGAGGGAGTGAAACAAAAAATTGCTGTAAAACGAAGTGGAATACCCCTGTGTAAGCCAAAATGAAAAAAAAAAAAAAATTGTCCACGATAAAAAAGTAAGCATCGTTTAGAAGTAGATGTTCTGTGGTAGAGACTACACATCGGTTTCGCTGGTCCTTTAAATGGTTCTTGCTATTCAGAAGTAGTTGGAAGTTTTTCAAAATGACCTGAAATTCGCAAATGTAAAAAAAACTAGCCTCCTGAATTGTGATAAACTTTTACACTAATTGTTTACAAGATTTGGCATCCCAGACAAGTCTGACAATGGAACGTAATTTATGTCTAGCGAATTTAAAACAAATGGTGAAACATTCGCAGTTGAACGTATAACTATGGTGCCATACCATTCCAGATCTAATGGACATGCAGGTAGCTAACTAGCGGAGCTGATGCTTGCAAGGAAAGTAAAATCAGTCTTTGGTAAGTTCTTACCTAGCAAGAAAAAGAAATGTGCCAGGGATGTCACAGTAAGAGTCTTTAAAGTTGGTAAAAAGGTGTATATGAGAGCATACCAGAATGGAAAGCAGAGTTAGGAAGATGGCGTAATTACTAAATGCATAGGTAAAATGATGTATTGGGAAAAAAGTAGAAAAGGGATACAAAAGAGACACAAGAATCAACTGAAAAAGAGATTCGTGGATAACGAACCAAAGAAGTTGGAAAACCGATGGAGTGTTTGTACCAACGCCACTGCAGGTGATTCAACCCTGGCGTACAAGTGAGAGGGAAAGAAAACATAGAGAGTTCCTGAAAATAGATACCAGGCACCAAAAACTTAAATTCTACGAAAAACCAAAATCTAAAAAAAAAAGGAGGTGGGGGGTGAATAAAAAATGTAAATAATGTACATAATTCCTCATCTCTTAAAGATAGAACTGTATTTAAAATATTGCTAAATAAAAAGACACTGCCTGAGAAACTCTTAAAAGGAGAAATGTTGCAGGGAATTAGTAATAATAGTACACCTCTCCCACGTGACTAATGGAATAACATAGTCACTATAAGTAAAGAAAAGTACGTGAAGTACCAGAGTATATAGTAGTCGGCCAGAGATAGCCGTATCTTTACTGGTTTTACTACGTATGCTGTATTTCAAAGTGGGCGTTATATCAGTTCAACATTTTAAGGATCTATATATATATGTGTGTGTGTGTATGTGTGTGTGTGTGTGTGTGTGTGTGTGTGTGTGTGTGTGTGTGTGTGTGTGGCGTATGCTTGTATGTATGTAAGAGTGTGTGTGTACAAAAAGAAAAAAAGTGGCTCTCAGCACACTTGTTAGGAATTACATATATTTAATAACAATTCCATTCAGCTCCATGGTACTTAAAGTTTGGTGTGCCTCGTAAAACGAAACTAGATCTTAGGGCATAAGATGATGGAATTGCAGAAAGTTCAAGATGGCTATGAACATTGGACTTATATAGGTCACATGGTGTCATTAGTATTCATACAATGACACCATGTAGAAAGTTCTATTTCTAGGACAGCCCGCTTTAACAAGGTTTTGCTAGCGCCTCGCTGTCTAGGGAATGAAGAGAGAGTTATTAGCGACAGTACTTGCCGGTGTGCATGTTTGTGTGGTTATACTAGCCCCATGAATTGTGAGTGGAATTAAAATACAAGGGGGTACTAAAAAGAAACCAGAATTTTGCAATATTAATTTATTCACTTAGCTTTACACGTTTACATATTTTTAGCCTTCACAGTATTCTCCATTTGAAGCAATGCATCGGTCCAGATGTGTTTTCCACTGTTCGAAGCAGTCCTCGAACTCTTGCGATGTGATGTCTTTTAACGCGTCTGTCGTTTTTTTCTTCACTTTTCCCACATCTGCAAAACATTTTCTTTCAAGGACTTTTTCAGGGGGGGGGGGACAAAAAAAGCTGCAGGGAGCAAAATCGGATGAATAAGGGTGGGTAAGTGGGTGTTCTGCCATTTTTAGTCAAAAACTCGTTTCACACTGAAGGCGATGTGCGGAGGCGCATTGTCGTGATGAAACGTCCACTCCACTTTGCCACCCGGCGGGGCGTTTTCATTTCACCGCGTCTCGTAAATGTTTCAGAACTGCCAAGTAAAATGTCTGGTTAACAGTTTGACCAGGAGGAGCAAATTCTGTGTGAAGAATTCCTTTCACATCAATGAAACAAATCTGCATCGTCTTGACATTGGACTTGACTAGATGAGCTTTGGGGGGAGGGGGCGTGGTGACATTGGATGCTTCCATTGACTTGATTACTGCTTCGTCTCCGTGTTGTCGCCGTTGCACCACCTTTTGTCAAAGGCTTCTGATTTGAAGTGTAGAAAGTGCGCCGTTACATTGATGCTGTCATTAGAGAGGCTATATAGTCTTTAGTAGACCAAGACGTTCGATTACTGTAGTTAATATCGCAGGTGTTTTCTTTCTTTCCTTTCCCATTCTTCCTCTCAAGTGGTAGTTTCTTATTCATCCATGTTTATGTGGATTAAACAAACAGGAAGAATTAACATCAGTGACGTGTGTATAACACGCAATTACGTGAAGTAATGCTATCGGCCCCTTTCTACGGCAATACTCGACAAGTGGAGCCGGGTTTTATGAATACGTAATTGATGTTTTGCATATATTATGAAATAAGTGATCATTATACATATATATATATATATATATATATATATACATATATAAAATATTGGTATCGATTAGGTATTCTGGTTTCTTGTATATACACGCAAAT
>NC_142929.1:118236053-118266053 GCF_046866305.1 Octopus bimaculoides
ATATGTATACATGTCTCTTAAAGGATAGAGCTCAAAATCAATGCATTGAAGATACTTTATTGCAGCAACAATTATAATAACAGAAACAACCACAATAAGCCAAACCTATGCACATTTCAATAGGGTATCCCGGAAAAATAAACCACATCATAAGATGTCTCGTAAAATATTGTAACAAATTACAACATATTACAAATTTCTGGATACTCCATCTCATCAGGGTCGCATTATTGCCATCACCAATACTATTATTAGCAAAACACACACATCATCCAAGAGGGTGAAAGAATAATCGACGGCACGCAACCTACCATCGTTATTTTCTTACAGAATGTAAACAAACCAGTCAACCGAAATCCAGCGGCGTACACCGCCCGGTTTACAGCATAAAAATCCCTTGCCAAAAATTCATCCCCCATGTACATCAAGATTTCCTATCGGATCTTCCTATAACAATAGTGTATTAATTAATTCATTAATTATACCCGCCCACGCCCACGCACCGCACACCACCACCCACATGCCCCCCCCACACATATACCTATACTTAGATACACACACCAATATATATTTATATGTATTTTTTATGTATAACCATACACTCAAACACATATACACACAAACACATATATACACTCACATATGCATGCATATACATATACACACATACAGATACACATGCACCCACATAAACGCGCACAGATACACACACACATTTACATATATACGCATACATACTCACATACACACATGCGTACATATGTACATACATACATATAGCTATACCTCCATATATACATCGATACATATGCACATACACACACACAAGCTTATATATGTTTACATGTTTACATGTACACACATACACATACGTCTCCATACACACATGTATACATATATACACACATACACTCTCACGTGTCTCCACATGTATACCTACACCCATATACATATACACTCATATATTTGCGCCACGGACCTAATTCCAGTAAGATATATAGAGATGAATATACCTCTTCCTTAATTTCGAACTTGTGCCTATACACATTCCGGTAATTCCTATTTATAAAATGCATACGTATGTCTATACATATGTAGACATCTGTAAGCTTTAAACGTTTATTTTTCCGGGATACCCTATTGAAATGTGCATAGGTTTGGCTTATTGTGGTTGTATATATATATATATACGACGGGCTTCTTTCAGTTTCCGTCTACCAAATCCACTCACAAGGCTTTGGTCGGCCCGAGGCTATAGTAGAAGGCACTTGCCCAAGGTGCCACGCAGTGGGACCGAACCCGGAACCATGTGTATTATATGATTGCGTGTGTGTTTGTGTGTGTTTATAATTTATATATATATAATTTAAGCCAGTCCAGTGGCCTGTTATTCTGCATCAATGTGTACAATTTTGCCCGATTTTAAATTTGAAGCCGTCTGTTGTCAAAGACCCAAAAACCCTATCTGAAAAAACAAAGCACCCAAAAACAAGCAATTTCAAGCTAGAAGTTCAAAACGATAATTATGAATTTGTAAAATTAAGCATTCATTATTTTGTTCAACTCAGATAGTTCCCCGCAGGCTTTTGCACACTTACAGCTGGCTTGTGGTACTAAAACCATTCCCCACTCATTAATGTAGAAATTTTTAAGATGACAGCATCGGGGAATTTGCAGAGAGTCTGGTGTCTTCCTATTTCTATTGAGAATATCACAGTATCAACGCTCCATTTTACTTTAATGGTTCAAAAGCAAAACTGAAAATAAAGGTATCCCGCAATCAGTTAACGTTTAGGAGTTCTGATGCGTGCTATTAACAGATGAGGATAAAACCAGGGGAGATTATAACTCCATAGGGATACTTTATATTGCTGCTGTTGGATTGCATGAAATTAAAGTAGCAAACAAACCACGACTTCTATTAACTATTGATAACTCAACATAGGAGACTATTGTTTACCGTTTTTCAAACATTGCAAGAGCAACAGAAATTCAATAATAACCTCGACCATTATCGTTTATTTATCTTTTATTAGACATCAAGAGATTTCTCTTAAAACAGAACTATGCTTTAATTATCTTTCTGATCGAGGAAGCATAATACGTGGAACAAAAACGATTAGAATACGATATCTATCAAAAAATCATGTACATACCATTTAATTCGATTTGGAAAGTATTGTTTCCTACATAAATAGAACGTAAGGCTTCATAATTCCAACAATACCTTTTGGTGTCTATATTATCTATCCTTCTCTCTGGTGTAGTTACTTGAGCCTTCCATAAAATGGATTTGTGTGAAGTTTGTTAAAGACTTTGAATATAATTACCGACATAATATCAGCTATTTGTCTAATTTGTGAAATCCAGAGTAAAGATAAAGGATAACCTGTGTCAAGCAAAATAAAAGTTATCTCTGGTTCTATCATTTCAAATCTGGAAGCAAACAGCAGAAATGTTATTTCCTCTCATCTCATGTAGAATGAAATTTTTCATCTCACAACTGAATCCATTTTGACAGATCAGCTTTATCTTCAGATTACATCATTAATTTTTTAATTTGTCCCTTCAGGGTGGTAAAAAAGCAAAATAAAACAGACGTAAAACGTAAGGAATATTTGTAACGTCTCAACAATATCAACAAATAGAATGCCAGCAGAAGCTAATATTCAACTCCTGTATCAGCATCTAAGAATTTCTGTTTTTTTTTCTTCATCTCCATAGTTGTAAGTCATTTGTAATGGATTTTTACCTTTGAAAAAGACAATTAATACTGTATAATTCACTATAAGTAGTTACAAGATATGGACCTGTCGTTTGACGCCGCGAGTAATGAGAATATAGGAGCGCTCTGTGAAGTTGTATTTCTAACCCTGAAACAGGTTAGAAACGATAAACTTACTAACAGCATTCTCCTGACGTATTAAACATATTTTTCTTAGCTTACTGTTAACCTATGAAATGGTGGATTCGTGGCAGGAGGATAAAACATTTCATATCTCGTTCCATTTCACAAAGATATTTCTTATGCTCTGCTTATGAGGATAGAATATTTGTGACAAAACCCATTTAATCTCGGAGTTTCTAGTAACTGGTTCTATCAATAATACTACTGCTTTAAACGCACGCATACACTCGTTTTTATAATACATACGTACACACACTTATCATATAGCTGTTATTAAGAAGTAAAAAAGACCATATGATGATGATGATGATGATGATGACGATGATAGTAATAATAATACAACGAAAAATAACATTGACAAGAGTCATTGTGGCTATCGGAGATAGCCAGAACAATGAGAATAATGAGAAACGAATAATGACAGTAACAACGCCAAAAGTAACCATATAGTTTACAACAACAGAGCGACCACCACCACCGACAATAACAATATAAGCAAATAAAAATAATGCTAATAACAATATGACGTGAAACTACATCTGTTTGTGGAATCTCGACGCAGGAATAATGAAGTTACTCTGGTGGAAAAGTTGATTGCAGGGACAGGTAGGTCAGTTACGGAAAGACCTTGTTAAGGAGGAGATTCTTAGCAACGGGCATAAGACAAAACCTATCTTCTATGAAGCAATCCAATCATTGGACAAGGCGTAGTATCTGTAAGCCCACCCTGAGATCAGGAAATAGTAGATTGGCATCTGCTGCGGTAAAGCCTGTCTCATGGAGTGTAGAGACCTCTTTAAGCCTTGGTCGAAAACCCCTCTACAGATGGTGTCTCAATAAAAAAACAAGGGTGGTTTTGTCACATCATCATAACCCTCGCTATGAGTGAAAATGTTAAATACAAATGTATTAAAAAATAGCGTGAATGAGGTTGGAACCAATAATGGTAAAAAATCTCTTACCCGGTAGGTGGCCTTTTGCACAGCAGGGCAGATCCGGTCGATGTTGCTAGTGCGGTATAAAAGAAAGCAGGAAAGATCGACTGGAGCAAATTACGGTGATAGAATGCTACATTCGAAGTGGACCTACTAGATTTGTCTATATGGACAGAACGAGAGAGATGTGTTTTGAGACAAGAAAGGGAATGTTTGATGTAACCCAACAGAGACCAAGCAACCAAGTATGATATAAAGGAGAAAGGTTACTAAACAGAAGTACAAATCGAGGGAATCAAGCGCCAAAACTACCAGACGGAATATAGCAATTTAAGACAGATATATGTCAACGACACTGAGGTTTGAGACATAGAGGTTCAGATACCACATATCAAGAGACGCATAAATGTCCGATGAAGAGCTGGTTATTGCTGGTAGATTACATGACATTACCCAGTTAGATGAAACGAAAAGTGTTACCATGAATAACAAAGATAAAATACTAAATAGTGAAATAGATATAAATAACTAACCAAGTCTTGGACAATATAAGAAATAAATGTATCATCTTGACCAACAACATAGTGCATACCGCAACAGTCGTAGTAACGGAATGACTTGGCCTGAAGATATCAAAACCTCAAAAGAAAGAAAGAGAACCCTGGTGGAAAAGGTGATTGCAGGAACAGGTAGGTCACTTACGAAAAGACCTTGTGAAGGAGGAGATTCTTAGCCACGAGCATAAGACAAAAACCTATCCTCTATGAAGCAATCCAAAGAAATACTGGTTGAAACAAAAAAGATATTGGAGAGAAATGGAAGAATGGAAACAAAGGATAAAAGCAAACGCTGCCAAGATCAAGAGATATAATAACAGAATTGAACAGTCTAAACAAAATAAGTTGTTCGAAGTAGATCAAAGTAGATTTTACACGGAACTAAATTGAAATGTTACAGTAAATGTACTGTTTAACAAGGAAAAAACAAAGGAATTCTGGAGAATCATTTGAAGCCATGAAGTGAAACACAATGGTGGTGAAGAATTGAAGAATGTTTAAAATGGATAAAAACAAATAACGCAGATTTTGCTAAAACAGAAACTTAAAGGCCACAATAGCAAAGTTAATACATGTCTTGCAAAGGATGCCCGACCTAGATTTGGTCTAGAGATTTTGGCTAAAACGTTTCACTGCTTTTCATGAGAGAATGAGCACACAACTAAATAGCTGTATCGAGACAGCTGTTCCTGAATGGATGAAGAAAGTTAGGACAGTGTTGATATTGAAAGATCAGAGGAAAGGAGATATAGCAAATAACTGCCGACCAAAAACTTGGCTTCTAATGGTGTGGAATTTGCAAACAAGTTTTATTGCAAAGGATATATAAATATAGGTATCTTAAGGAATGTGATATGCTACCAGAAAAAGCTGAGAGGATGCACAAATGGTTGCAAAGGAACAAATGACTTGTTATATATAGATCAGTGCAAGTCCTCTCGGATGTCAAAATCAGGAAGAAAAACTTAGTAACGACATGAATTGATTACTAAAAAATATATGATAGTGTGCCACACCCATGGATCCCTAGAATGGCTAATTATATTTGGGATAGCTGAAAACATTGTGCAGCTCTTATGAAACAACATGCCAAAATGGATAACTATACAAATATCAGGTCAAGGTAAATTAGGCGGACCAGCATAACTAGGGGAAT
This sequence comes from Octopus bimaculoides, assembly GCF_046866305.1. Lineage (NCBI taxonomy): Eukaryota > Metazoa > Mollusca > Cephalopoda > Octopoda > Octopodidae > Octopus > Octopus bimaculoides. Next base: position 118,241,610 of record NC_142929.1, read on the forward strand.
ATTCCAAGGTGACACACTCTCGCAACTACTATTCGTGGTTGCTCTTATTCCGCTTGCATTGCCCTAGAGAGAGGCTAAGTCGTGCAAAGAATTTTAATAATAATAATAATAATAATAATAATAATAATAATAATAATGATAATAATAATAATAATAATAATAATAATAATAATAATAATAATAATAATAATAATAATAACCATAATGCCCTGATGCAGTACCAGACGGTGGCTCTCATGGCTTCTGAGCTTAACTGATGATTGTTTTGACTTGGTATAAAAGATGGGCTACAGCAAATATTCTGCTCAATACCAAAGATTTGCTTGTCAGTTGTTTGACCTTAACCAGTTGAGCATGTCTCGCACAAAAGGTTGTGATGCATGTGCCTGGTGTACCCTTATCAGACGGGTAGTCATAATGAGTATGCTGAGCTTCGTATATTTTACTCAAGTGTAACTTTGATAGTATGCACTGCTCTCTCACTTTTCCAAGGCGACTCACTTTCATCCCTAATTTTTTGCATAGCCCTAATACCCCTTACACGTGTACTTAACAAAACAGGGTATGGGTATAAAATTGACGACAAGAAAATAAGCCTTGTATTTTACATGGATGACTTAAAACTCTGGCAAAAACCATAATGAGTATGAAGGCTTATTACGTAATTTGAAAGCATTCAGTAATGGCATCGGGGTGGAATTTAATCTTGATAAATGTGCCAAAGGCTCTTTCCAGAAAGGGAAATTGAAGACCTCACATTCAGTGGTGTTACATGTTTTCACAGTTATAAAAAACCTTGAGCAGGAACAAACTTACAAATATCTCGGAATAAATTAGTGTTCTAGCATTCAGCATTCAAGCATGAAAGAGAAGATCAGAGAGGAAAGTTACAGTCCATAAGATCTGAATTAAATGCACGTAACAAGGCGTTAGCCATAAATTACTTAATAGTTGTTATTTATAGTTTTAATGAGTTGAACTGGAGTGTCAGTGAAATAAGGAAAATTGACAGGAAAAACGGTAAGCTGCTGACTTGCAATAAGATGCATCACCCAAACGTAGATGTAGATCGTCTTCACCTTCCCAGAGCTGAAGGTGATCGTGGTTTGATCAAATTTGAAATCTCTTACAAAACCACTACAATTAGATTGGCCAAATATCTTGAAACCTCTAACGACCTGATGCTAAAACTTGTTGAAATACACGAGAGACTAAGAAGCTTCATGAAGGAGAGCAACAAAAAAAAAAATGCTAGTGAGTTCATGCATAATACCCAGGTTGAACAGCATAATGGAAATGCAAGAACTGTTGTGGCAAAGAAGGTGAAATCAATGACAAAGCAAAAAGCATTTGAACACTTGGCTGATAGGCGGGAACACAAACCTCTGCATGACAAATATGTGGCCCGTAGCAAAAAGCTGATGTAGACCAGAAGCACACCCATCAGTTGTTATGGAGCTTAGCGCTAACGGCAGAGACCGAGGGCTTTATCAGAGCTTATTGACCATGAACTTCCAAGCCAATGTAATGAAAACTGGAGTAGACCAAAAGTCTACTCCATTTTTTGGTATAGACATTTGTTTCAATCTTATACTGCAACGATAAGATTGGAGCAGTGAACCACCTAATTTCTAGGTGCAAAGTTTTAGCACCTGTAGAGTATAAATCATGACATGACAGAGTTGGCTAATATCTACACTGGATAATATGTCGGCATTATAAAATCAAAGCAGCTGACAAATGGTGCAAGCACTATCTTGAGGCTGTAACTGAAGGAGAAAATGTAACGATTCTTTGGGACTTTCAAGTACTTACAGAGCGGGCCATCAAAGCTAATAAACCAGATATTATTGTGAAAGAGCAAAACAATAAAATCTGTTTATTGATCGGCACGGGAATGTCTTGTGATTATAATATTTCGGCAAAAGAATTTGATAATCTCAGAAAATATAAAGATTTGCTGATTGAAATCGAAAACGGCATATAGAATTGCAAGAATTTTTTTTACGGAGAAAGACGGTATTTGTTTTTGCTGTAATGTTGGAGAACTCCTACGTGAGATGGGGTACGGCCATAATCCTGAAGAATGGAAACTCTTCATAGATTCAAGAAAAGCAAGCCTAAGAGCTGTTTCGCTGTATAATGGCAATCAAAAACGTTCAATACCACTAGAACATGCTGTACGATTAAAGGAAACTTATGAATCAATGGATAGCATTTTTATACTTAATTAAATATTCTGAGTACAAGTAGAATATATGCGGGAACTTGAAAGTTATTGGTTTGATTCTTGGGTTGCAACTGAGGAACAGCAGAGATGTCAAGCGTTACTATGATAAAAAAGAGTGGCCAGGGAGATACAACGTTAAATATATCCCTTGCGTTGATCCTCAGAAAAATTACTTTCCTCCCTTACACATTAAACTTGGCTTGTTTACGAATGTTGTTAAAGCCATGAATGAAGACAGTGAAGGATTCAAATATCTCAGTGAAAAATTTATTTCTAGCCAGAGTGAAGCTAAGATCAAAGCTGGTGTTTTTAATGGACCAGATTTGTCGCACATTAATTTGTGATTAGCTTTTTCAAGAAAAAGTCAGCCGAGTAGAGTAAACTGCTTAGGAAAAGCTTGCTTCTCTTGTAAAAGATGTTTTGGGGAAATAAATCATCTAACTACGTTGCAATTGTAAATAATTTTTAGAAAGCTTATAAGAAACTTGGGGCAAGAATGTCTCTAAAAATTCATTTTCTCCACTCTCATCGTTACTTTTTTCCATCCAATATAGGTGATGTAAGCATTGAGTATGGTGAACAATTTCATCAAAAAAATCGAAGAGCTACAAGGCCGTTGCAATGGCAGACTTACACCAAACATGCTGACGGACTACTACTGGTTTTTAAAACGAGAAAAGGACATGCAGCAAGAGGGTAAAAGAAAATTCCAAAGCTATTTTTGAAAAACATAAAATTAATAATATTCACTTTACACTATTGTTTTTTTATTGATTTTAGAGCTACTTGTACATCTAGTTGCTATTGTTCTTATAACAAATAACGGTAATTTACGTTTAACATAACACTCATTTTGTCATGAATTTTCACATTATTGTAATGTTGATAGCAGTATGATAATGATAGCGTAAAAACGTGACGTGCTAGAGCAGAAATGATTGCAGATTCTGAATCAGCGCTCCCAAATTACCAATGAGCACCATTTCATCTAATAGTAGCAAAACGTTTGTTGCCCAATGTAGTCTTCCTCAATGTTGGATAAAGGAATGCTTGGAAATGTTTAAAATTTCAGAAGTAATCAGGCATTTTGTATCTCGCTCCATGAAGCTCAGAGAAACAGCATTAATTTCAACACCGACACTACAACAACAAACGCTGGACAACACAATATTAATTGTGGAACATTTCAAGGAGACTAGTTATCTCCTTGGTTATTCTGCGTAGTACTCTTACCCGCTAAGTAAAGTCTTGAATGAAACAAATTATGGATACAGTGCGTAATGAAACACAATTAATCATCACCTCTATATGGATGACTTGAAACTGTTCGCAAAGATGATCAACAACTGCAAGCTCTCCTACACGCTGTCAAACAATTTAGCGATAGCATCAACATAGAATTTGGGTTTGACAAATGCGTCAATGCTACATTTATTAAGGGAAAAACAAAACTATCAAACACAGGAAACATCACCCCAAGATAGAAATACCGAGATAAAAGGGTTAAAACCTCAGGGAAGTTGTATGTATCTAGGAGTATGTGAAGGAAATAGGATTAAACACTCACCAATGAAAGAAAAGATAATAAAGGAGTGCTGCAGAAGAGTTAGCACCATTGTGAAGTCTGAGCTGAATATTAGAAACAAAACTGAGGCCACAAACACATTTGGCCATGCCTGTAATCACATACAGCTTCAATATTGTAAGCTGGCCCCTCTCTGAGATCAACAAAGGTGATGTCAAAATACGAAAGCTGTTGACGATGCATCGTATGCATCACTTAAAAGGCAGGCATACACCGAAATATAACTCCCGAGAAGCGAAGGAGGTTTGGGGTTAATACGAACTTAACTCCAATTGGAAATTGCAACAAGAAAGAAAAACTGAATTACAAAGCTGGTTCAGAAACATGACGATACCAAAAAAAAAAAAAAAAAATGCTCTGACGAAACACGCCAAAATGCATCTCCGAGAAATGCAACAATATGAACCAGTATCCGAAGAAAATATGTCCCCAGCAGACAAGGCAAAACAAATAAAAATATAGCCATGTGTTGAGAGGGATTTCTTTCGGGGTGTATAATTCACACTTGAAAACATAGGTATCTCGTTCATCATTCTTAAAGAAACCGGGTCTTTTTTATTTGTATCCCAGTTTAGCTTTAATGGCACGCATTGCTCTCTCACTCAATAATAATAATAATAATAATAATAATAATAATAATAATAATAATAATAATAACAACAACAACAACAACAACAACAACAATGATAATAATAATAATAATAATAATAATAATAATAATAATAATAATAATAATAATAATAATAACAAGAGCGCTCAGAGACCGCAAACCTCTGCCAAGTGAACACCAACGTCATCTTAATGATTGGCCGGGGATTATTTTTAAAATGAGAATATCTAAAATAAACTTCACTGCACTCACAAACGAGAATATTGAAAATGAACCCCACCGCTCTCAAAAATTAAGTAAAACAAAAAAACAGGAAAAATAAGCCAGAATCCTTATCCGATACCCGATCGATCCTCAACTCTTATCAGATCGTGCCATTCACACGGCCAAAGATCCCTGAAAGTTTCATTCAAATCCATCCAGCGGTTCTTGAGATATCTTGTACACGGACAAACAAACAAATACGACTGATAACAATACCTCCGCCTAGTTATAATAATAGTTATTAAGATAAAAGCCCAGATGCAGTACCAGGCAGTGGCTCTCATGGCTTCTGATCTTAACTGATTGGAAGTGTTATCATGTGCATTGCTTTGTCTTAGTATAAAAGATGGGCTACAGCAAATTTTCTGCTGAATACCACAGATTTGCTTGTCAGTTGTTTAACCTTAACCAGTTGAGCATGTCCCTTAGTGGCTGACGATATGTGCATCTCTGATCACAAGCAGAAGTAGTGGAAGAGCATCATAACCATGTGTGGAGAGGAATTCTTCGGGGTTTGGATAAGCCATCTTTGGAAACACGAGTGTTTCGTTCAACATCCTTAAGCAACACTTATTCAGGGATCTTTTGAGGAGCATTGGCTACTCGACCTGAAGAAAATTCTAACTGGGCCCTACCTGCAAGATCATGTGCTGTTTATCTTGATATGAGGTCATCATGTCGCGTACATATGGTTGTGATGCATGTTCCTGGTGTACCTTTATCAGACACGTAGTCATGGTAGGTATACTGGGCTACGTACATTTTATCCCAGTGTCATAAAAGTTGCATGAAGAAAGCTAGAGAAAGGCATAACCTATAATACATAGACAAACCAATTCTGAATGCAGTAAACGCTAGAATGGAAAATCTCACAATAGCATGGATAGATTATAGAAATACTTATGACATGATACCACACCCACCGGTAAGTGAATGTTTGAGTATATTCACTATAGTAAGCAACATGAGAGAATTAAGTAGCTGTAGCATAAAGAAATGGAAAGTAGATCTCTACTCAGGTGACACACTGTTAGGGAAAGTTAATATCAAAACAGGAATTTCGCTGGGAGACTCGGCGTCCCCTTTAATATTTGTTTTATGTTTGATCTTCCCCAGCTTAATATTAAGGAAGGCAAACGCAGGGTATCAGTTCAGAAATAGTAAGGGAAAAATTGCCCATTTGGTCTACATGGATGATCTGAAGCTTTTTAGTGAGAATGAAAATGAGATAGTTACCTTAATACTGATCGTAAGACCCTTCAGGCAAGAAATAGGCGTGGAATAAGTATGCAATATTAGACATGAAAAGGGAACAGGTAGTCAGCTGTGAAGGAATCCAATTACTAGATGACTAGACATTAAAATCATTAGAAGAAGGAGAGAATTATAAGTACTTAGGAGTATAAGAATCTGACAGAATATTAATTATAGAAATGAAAACGAAAATTGAGAAGGAGTACATCAGAAGTGTGAGGAAGCTAATGAAGTCAAAGCTAAATGTTCCGAATCTAGTGAAGGCTGTAAATACTAGGGCAGTATCATTACTTAGATACTCAATAGCTTTTCTAGATTAGATAAAAATTGAATTAGCAAAGCTAGGTAGAAGAACAAGGAACGAATTCAATATGAATGGAGGACTCCAGCCAAGGGCAGGAATAGCAAGATTATATTTACCTAGTAAGGAAGGTAAAAGAGAATTAATATCAGTAGAAGACTGCGTGGAGGTAGCTAGAGTAGATATAGACTCATATGCAGGTAATAGTGAAGAAAGTTTAAGAGCTGCTAGAGTCCCGGCAAGATATGGGGAAAACAAAAAACAAACCAAGTTAAAAACTAGAAAAAAGACAAGAGCAGGAGAAGGATTCCCAAAGATAGTTGTAGTAAATAGTAGTAGTGAGACATGATTATGGTTGCAGAAAGGAAGGCTGAAAAGGGAGACAGAAAGTTTGCTAAAAGCAGCACATGGTCAAGCATCAAGGACCAATTAGAGAAAAGGCAAGTAGAAAAAAACCAAGTAGATCCCCAATGTGAGAGAATGTAGCATACTATCACAGAAAGAATACAAGAAAAGACATGACTAACGAGGGAGAGTAATCCACTGGGAGTTATGTAGAAAGGTAGGATTTCAACATACTGATAATGGTATGAGCATGAACCTGGTAAAGTACTAGAAAGTAAGAAGTAGAAGACGCTGTGAGACTTTAACATTGAGACTGCCAGATTAATAAAAGCTAAAATGCCTGATTTAGTAGTAGTAGTAGTAGTAGTAGTAGTAGTAGTAGTAGTAGTAGTAGTAGTAGTAGTAGACAAAGTGAATACAAAGTGTTAGGTAATTGACTTTGCAGTCCCAAATGATGAAAAGAATCAATACGAGAGGTATAGAAAATATAGCAAAGTACCAGGACCTAGCCATTGAATTACCAAGACTATGGAAAGTGCGGGCAAAATGTATCCCACTTGTTATAGGTGCATTAGGAACTACCCCTAAAAATTTGAACAGATCTATAGAGAAAACAGGCTTAAATCCCAGTTTAGTACCGCTGCAGAAAACAGTGTTATTATGGACAGATAAGATATTTAAAAAGGTTCTTGGCATCTAAGGTTAGTTATTGTAGCCTCATGTTAGGAAATCTTTCTTTTCCAACAGTCCAATCTGTTGTGTGTATATGAATGAGGGTGAGGGTGACAATACAAAGGTAGATATAAAGTGTGGATGTTAACATATAATGGGATGATAAAAAGATATAATAGAGCTTGTATAATTGTATACAATATCAATAGTGCGTATGGCAAGTAAATCGTCAGAGCGTCATTGTCGGTCTCGCACCGAATATTGCTTGACGATATAAAAATATACCTGCTCTGTTATTTATATTGAGTGTGCTTTTATTTCTAACTTATGGTCAATTATCTGACAATTTACGCGGTCTCTTGTCGCAACATTTAATACGATAAACCGTCATGTTGTTTGTATTTTATAGCTGCTTCTCTAGCTGAACGCTTATACATCGTCACTAAAGGCATTGAGTTATATGTAGAATTTTCAATATTTCTCTGAGGCAATATTCAGCGTGAAACCGAAAGTAACATTCTAACTAGATATATATATATAACAAATAGTAACATATTGCTTGTTGAAATATACATACATATATGCATAAGTATAAATACAAGAATGCGCATGTTTACGTATATATGCGCGTGTGTAAACAAAGAATAGGTTGACAGTGATTTCAAGCTAGTCTTCAACGGACTAATTTTCTTGGTTAAAGGTCATCTTGTAGTAGCGTGTTAGTGTATTGTAGAGTTTTTTTTCTGTGGCATTTAACTGAACCCATCTTTATGGATGTTTGAGTGGGTTGGCAGCAATAATGAATGGTGAGTTGAAAGTAAAATATTATAGAGGAGAAACGGAGAAAGAGAGAAGGCAAAACAAGTGAGTGGTGGCAGCAGAAAAGATATAGCGGACAAGGAAAAGACTAGTTTTTGGTAGTTGTCAGTGGATTTCTCCCAAACTTGTTGGCATAATGTGCTTTATTTTTAAGATACTTGGTGTATCATATTAAGGATGGGTTTTATATTGTTTGAGATTCTTTAGGCATGTATGTAAAGGCAGGTGCAAGAAATTAGATTTATATACGAGCAGAGATCAAGTCCTGTGGTTTGGTATGAAAGGTCACATATACGTTACAGTATGGCGAAGCTAATGAAGGCGAACCATTGAAATCATTGCAAAATTCTTGATGCTAAATCATGCGCTGATAAAAATATTGTACAGGAAAGGGTAGTTTTGCCAATAAGAACGCATTGACTACGTGTGGTTTCTTTTAAGTTAACTAGTTCGTAAATTAACAACTAGATTGCTTGACCGATTATTTTATTCGATTAGTTAATGTTTGTTAGTGCTTTTTCCTCACTATTCTAATCCCCATCAATGACGTTGCTTACTCTATTCCTAATCTAACAAAATTACGAGCTGTGATACACCAAAGCCAGATGAGGGTACGTTATTAATGAGGTACCATCTAACGAACTGATCCTGTCAAACCAAATAATTCACTGATCAAATATTTGGTCAAGACATCGAATTGGATAATTAGTAAAATATTTGAATAAGGAAAATAAGTCATCAGCTGTTGGAAAATAGTCGCCGGAGTAAAAGATATATGCAGATATAAATGTGTGCGTGTTTGTGCGTGTGCGTTCATGAGTATTTGTATATAATAGATAAATGCACATAGAGTTAAGCAACAAAAATGTCAGTCTTTTTATGCATGATATTTAATCACTGATTGTACACAACCTATGCAACTGATTGCAGCCCGTATGAATTTATACCCGATGACAGAAAAACAGTAAAAATATTTTGAATGTCCCACATGATGAGTAAAATGAAAGCGAGATGTTTAACGCAAACCATCTTGCAGTACATCTAACTATTTTGGTTAGTCTTCTATTCATAAACCACTGTTGAAGTCGAGACGTTAATCTATTCAAGAGTTGTTGATATATAAATCGAGCAGGAATAGAAAAAGGAAAGGAAGGGATAACTTTCTATATCACCGAGGAATATGAAATGTCTTAGAAAGACAGCGAAAAAGGAAAGCCTTCACAGTTCTTCACTGGATAAGTATAATAAGTTGGAATACTTCAATATAAGCCTGAAGCTATATAATTGAGATCCACAGAAATCTTGGTGGCATAACTTAAGCTGATTTAAGCGAGATGCTTAATCTTTGAGAGTGTAAACATACAGATAGCAAGGAAAGTAACCTTTGGTAATATTTCACATTTTATTTTTGAGGTATGTTTCAAGCCCTTTGTTCCATTGTATTTGATAGGATATAAACATAAAGTCACAGCCCGTTCTTTATCTTGAATCATTTGTCCTCTTCGTCAAACTATAATCTCTGCTGTGAATTTATTACACACTCCAGATCACAGCTCACCTACATCTATATTAACAACCCGTTTTGTTGTGACATTAACCGTACCCCATTTCACATCCTATCATCCATCCCTAGTACAATAAACACCATTCTCACAATTTTTGAAAATCATTATGGACCTTATTCCCAATACTTCCAATTTAAGCAGTTGCTTTCTTCCAATCTGTAGCGTAGAGCGTTGTTTGTCCTATCATTGCACGAATGAAAATATTTCGAAGTTACTTTCGATAGACTTACTGCATACATGTATGTAAATAAACATGCATGTATACTTATACATATGTATATTATGTGTAATAAGTGTGTGAATGAGGAGACAAAGAAAAGTGTTGAAATGAAGCTTAAAGAGAGAAAGAGAAAAATATATATGCATTTATTTAAATAATACATTCAAAGGTATATAGAGAAAATACATACTCATAGACACGTGCATCACATCTGTAATTATACATATCTATCTTTAATAGTACAAATAGATGAATATCTAAAGGTGTGTGCAAGTGTTTGTGGGTGTGTATGTGTGAGCATGTGCACATCAAAGTAATGGCTCAGTATAGACCTGCATATAATCATATATTGACCAACACCAAAACAGACCAATATTTAGTAGCATAGAGCCGAAGCTGTAAACAGACAAATGCCGGGTCGCTCCTTTCATCTCAGGCTCAACAAATCCGCAGAGAAAGAATGAGAAAGACTATTGATTGATTGTCCATGGTACTTACTGGAATATTTTTGTTTGATATTGTAACGTTCAGAGAAAACTTATAAATACAGAGACAAATACATACACTTATGAATATATAAACTTAGTTATATAGATATACATAAATATATACATGCATACACACACACAGAGACACACACATACACACACAACACACACATACACACACAAACACAAACACACACACACACACACACACAAATACATGTACATGCAGAAATATATATTTGATAAGTGGCAATGCACGGAATTTGAGCCTCAGAGTTACTCCGTTTTGCAGTTTTGCCGATTAGAACCGTATATACACTCATGCTTTGAGCTCTAGTTTTCCTTTTGCGTCAGTTAATCAATATATATATATATATATATATATATATATATATATATATTTTTAATAGTTTACTGTTAACATTTAGACTTGCTATGAATGCATATAAAAATCCAAATTATCCATTCGTTCAATTTGGATTTATATATGTATATATATATATATGTATATATATATATATATATATATATATATATATATATATATTATTCTGTCTAGTGAGAGTCATTCTGTTTTAAGACCGTATTGATTAACACTGTCACCGGTTCGATTTCCACTCATTTATTTATTTTGTTTCTAAAATTTTCATTGCTTCTTGCAACCTCTTCTATAGTTGCTGACTCTGTCCCTCATTGGAGCTCCGTTCTTTTTGTTTGTTTGCTGTTTGTTTGTATGTGTGTGCGTCAGCGTGCATGTGTATATACATATGTATGTACGTATGTATGTATGTATGTATGTATGTATGTATGTATGTATGCATGTATGTGTGTGTATGCATATATATATATATATGTGTGTGTGCGTTTGAATTTATCTATGCGTATGGGTTTGTGTGACTATGTATGTGCGTGTCTGTACATGGTCATGTGTTTCCGTCTCCTTTTCTGTATGTATGTGTGTGTGTATGCTTGTCTCTCCGTATTACCTATGTACCAATCTATCTATTTACCTATCTGTTTACCTACATATCCATTTATCTATTTATACATATTCGCCTACATAACAGTCTACTAACAAATCTACCTGTGCATGTATATACTGTTAGTATAGAGGTACCACCACCTTCTGCGTGTATTTCCTATTTAGTATGGGGGATGTTTCATTTATGAGGACGTACTCCTATATTTGTCTGAGTGATGGATCCTTCAGTGCTTGGATAAAATGCGGATGTCACGTCGGGCCAGTGTGCCTCCATGTTGGTCTTTGGCATGTTGGCAGAGTATTGAGGACTGTCTTATGTCGTCGTCTTCTCTCAAATGTTCATTTAATCTCTTCACAGTGCTGGTAGATGTCTCACCAATGGATGTCATGTTCTTGTCTTTAGAAGCATTATCTTATGCTGTAGACTACAATTAATGCCATGGTTAATCTTACATTCGGGGCAATTCTCCTTGGTGCATGTCGTATTCTTGAAGGAGTACATCCTCCATTGCTGTGAACTGATGGAGCTCCCTGACTTTTCAACGATCTTAATGTTGAATTTGATCTTCTTCAGAGCTTTCCTAAATCTACGGGTTAGTTTCCTATGGGCTGTGGCCTCTACAAACATCAGTTGATGATATTTGTCAGCTTTGTACCATGTGTTCATCCTGTTTACTTTGTCACAAACTCTCTGTATCATATTCCAGTCTTTAGCTCTGTATCTAGGGCAAGTACCACTGGTTTCATTACATATAATGCTATTTAATCTCTTTATAGCTCTATAGCTCCCCTGTATACCCGGATCCTATCTTTCTGGTCATATCCAGAGAATTACATGCGGTGCATGAAGTACTGTACATGCTTCCTTGTTTCATAGGGTTCGCATAGCGGGGACACATTATTCATTATCTTAAGTCTGCTACCAGTATGTTGATTTTCTTGTGTGACAGAGCTTCCTTCTTGTGAACAACATATTTAGAAGCTATGGGTTTCATATAATAAGAGTAGAGGAGCTGCACTCTGTTGTTCACAATCTCTAAGAAATGTACAGTAAAAAGTATAGGGAGTCTATTGTTAGGGTGCCCAATAGGGGAATCTATAGTTACCTTGATACTTTGGTGGATGTAGTTGGCTACGTGCTGGATGCTCTCCGTTATACACATCACGGTTTCTACACTACAGTTATTACAGTTTGTCCTGGCTAGAATTTTGATGTCATCTAAATACCTACAGTAAAGCAAAACAGTTGTGGATTATTCAGGTAAGGATTGTTTAAGTTTTCTGTCCCACCAGGTCATGAAGAGGTCAGACACATCTACAGCCACACCGACACCAAGGGCTACACCTTAAAACTGCTCGTATAGATTCCTGTTGAAATTTACTTTGTGGTTATTATGTTAGCCCCTATTGCATGTGCAATAACTTTTTTTTTACTTGATTATTATTCTTAGAGTCCTGGGTGGGTGTGGTACAGCCACTCTAACGCTCTATGATGTTTTTCTTCACTGCTAAGGTGATAGTAGGTGGTCTTTCATACATAACTGGCTCACGTACATAATCACACAAACCCATAGATATACACACATTCAAACACGCACACACAAGGAGACCGATGTATACACAAATACACAGACACACAGAGACACAAACACACAGATACACATTAATATACAGAATATATTCATACAAACGTACACACATGCATACATGTATATATATGCATACACACATACAGACATACACATACATGCTTACATACATAATACCAACAAACATACACACATACATACATACATACACACATACATACATACATACATACATCTGCTTGCTGACACACACACATGCACACAAACAAAGGAAAAGAACTCAACTCCGATAACGGACAGAGTCAACAACTACCGAAGAGGTAGCAAGAAACAAGGACAATTTTAGAAACAAAACAAAGAAATGAGTGGAAATCGAACCGGTGAGTGTGTTAATTAATAACGCTTTAAAATAGAATGATTCTCCTCGGACATAATAAAACATGCTTCAACATGTGAATTCGCATAAAGGATCTTGCAAACCAAATACAAAAACGAAATATATATATATATATATATATATATATATATATATATATATATATATATATATACTTATTAATATTTCTAAGTCTCTCTAAAGGAGACTACGGCAGCGGTACTGGAAATTAATAGTTATCGCCAAGCCAACATGGCAGTCCCAAAATTAGGACGAAAGCTGCCGTGAATTAGCTCCAAGAAGACATCGCCTCTAGCTAGCTATGTGACACACGAAACCTGTCACCTTTATAACCTTTGAACAGGGGAGCTTGGCTGCTCTGCATTGACAAGGGGCAACACCCTGAAATTAGTCTAGTCTGCAGATGCCAAACCAGCAAGGGGAAGCTGCTGACCTCCCCTGTTCGAAGGTTATAAAGGACACAGGTTTCGTGTGTCACATAGCTAGCTAGAGGCGATGGCTTCTTGGAGCTAATTCACGGCAGCTTTCGTCCTAATTTTGGGACTGACATGTTGGCTTGGCGATAACTATTAATTTCCAGTACCGCTGCCGTAGTCTCCTTTAGAGAGACTTAGAAATATTAATAACTCTATTTCTGAAAACCAGTGGATAGATTCCACTGAAATGAGATAAATAACCTTCGAACATACAGTCAATAGCGCCGCCTGGCTGGAGCTTGGCTGCTCTGCATTGACAAGGGACAACACCCTGAAACTAGTCTAGTCTGCAGATGCCAAACCAGCAAGGGGAAGCTGCTGACTTCCCCTGTTCGAAGGTTATAAAGGACACAGGTTTCGTGTGTCACATAGCTAGCTAGAGGCGATGGCTTCTTGGAGCTAATTCACGGCAGCTTTCGTCCTAATTTTGGGACTGTCATGTTGGCTTGGCGATAACTATATATATATATATATATATATATATATATATATATATATCTTTCTCTCTCTCTCTCTTTCTCTCTCTCTCTCTTTCTCTCTCTCTCTCTCTCTCTCTCTCTCTCTCTCTCTCTCTCTCTCTCTATATATATATATATATATATATATATATGTATGCATATATATATAGATCGCTGACCACTACACACATTTTTTCTCCTTGTTTCTTTCTGTGTTCCTTTCTGTTGAAGAGCGTAAGCTCGAAACGTTAAATACTTTCTCCATTCCCGAGCGTTATACTAATACATCCATTTGTTGTCTACACCGTCTGTTGGAAAATGGAAAGGATAATCAATCGGCAAACATCAGCCTGTAGACATTCATTTATATCTATTTATTAATTGGTTACAATCATATGTATAAGAAATCAAAATAAACCAATGAAATAAGCAAATAAGTAAATAAGTAGATAAATAAAAATGAACAAATGATTAAGAATAAATGAGTGAAAAAAAATACTAAGCTCTTACAGCTTTTCTGCTATGAGATCCCTTCAATTGTAGTCTATAAGTCTGAATATATTTTCATTCACCCATTCCCACTTTTGCTTTTCTATTACAGCCAATCGCTTGTAAATTTGAAAGCATAACTTAGATCTATCCATAACGGAATAACATTTCCTAAATCTTACTGTAGTGCATAATTCCTCTCTCCATTTCAATATGATAATGTACTAATCGGCCACCTTCCTCCGATCCGATAGAGTCCAGTATTGTTTATTCTTTCCATTCATTGCTTCATCCTTTATTTCTTTCGTTCAGACTTGTAAATTTGATATATGTACTTGTAAATTTGATATATGTACTTGTAAATTTGATATATGTACTTGTAAATTTGATATATATCTCAGATAGAGTTAAACAAATACTATACCCATAACAGTAGGTACTGCTCATTGCCCATTTAATGGCTAAGGCCCCTTAGACAGTTCATTCCTTAAATACTTTTACTTTTTGTTTTTATTTGTCTTGTACTTTATTGATAGATTTAACGGAAATGAACAACGCCATTGTTTTCAAATATTAGCGGAATAATTAAGTTGTATGATTAACAATGGCCTCACCCTACTCTCCATAGGGATATTAGGATTTGGGTTATGTTAATAAGTAATAAGTAATTAGTAATAACTCGCACTAAAGTTTTGCCCAAATTATTCTTTCATTGATATACTTATGTATTGTTTTCTCCAAACAAGTTCACATAAGTTAACTTTCTCAGTTCTTTTTATGATGCTCGTGCTACAGGTTGCAGTATTGCATTTACATGGCTTGTAAGACCAAGTTGTCAGAAATGAGTATTTTCAATTGTAGGCATGTGTGTGTATGTGTGTGTATGCGTATCAGGACATATACACGTACACAGGCACATACACAGGCACTCGCACGCACGCACACACACACGCTCACGCTCACACGCACACACACACACACACACACACACACACACACACACACACATACATCAGCCGTAATTTCGATTCCTCTTTCAAGATTTACTTGTCATTGCGTATCAAACGACGTAGACACAAATTTATGTTTATAAGCAGTCATCTCGTTCTGGTCCTTTATGTTTCATCACAGGGAAACCTTCTTCGGTTTTTCTGTGATGACACGATGAAGAAGTCAAGCAATAAAACTTCCCCACTTGTATGAAGAGAATTCATGTTGGGAGTTTCTAACAGTATTCTCTGTATGCGGTTGATATGTGATGAGTAGAAAACCGTGGAAGGGGAGTCGGTCGAAAGTTTGAAGTAGTCAATATAGATATTCTCTAGAGTTATTATAGTTTCTTTAGATCTTTACTAAGTCAGTTACTCCAAGAATTTGCTTTTAATTCTATCGTAAAGCACTATTCACAAAGTTATAATAAATACATTTGCGTATGTATTATTGTGCGTTTGTATATAAGTTATATATATTTATCTTAAAGATTAATGTTTCTAAATGCATAAATACAATGAACATAACATTGTTTTGTGTAGGGTTAATACTCACTTTATTGATAGTGAGAAGTTTCACCAGTGTTCGAATCTTCACAATCACAAATGTTTGCTCTCTCTTTCTCTCTCTTAACCACGTGTGTGTATGCGTGTGTGTGCGTGCAGGTGAGAGTGTGTGTGTGTATGTGTGTGCGCGCGTGTGTTTGCACGCGCGTGTGCATGCGTGCGTGCATTGTGAGTGTGTTCAAATAGTAATGATTGCTAAATCGATCTATCACACAACTTCCGGTTCCGTTCGCAACTTCGGTCCCCTCTTCTTTGTCTCCCCAACTCACATTATGTTTATATACAAACATATACATACAAATGCAAATATGATAACATTAGTTTCTGTTACCCTATCTATCCTTCACATGCCAAACTTTTCAGATTTTCATCGTTGAGAAACATTTAGTTAAATATTAAGCAGTGTTGTTATAAACATTTAGTTATCCTAATGAGCTAACATAAATGAAGATAAGAAATATCTTTCTCTAAAAGATGTCTGGCTGTACGTGCATGTTCCTACGGGATATTAATAATGAACGCAATACAATAGCATGAAATACAAAAATACACTTGGGTATCCCGAATCGGTGAAACAATTATGCATTAAATGTCATTCTTATAGATTTCAATAAGACGGTGAGCTGGAAGAATCGCTAACATGTCGGGCAAAATGCTTAGCGGCATTTCGTCCGTCTTTATGTTCTGAGTTCAGATTCCGCCGAGGTTGACTTTGCCTTTGATCTTTTGGGGTTGGAAGGACAAACACAGATACACAAATGCACAGACACACAGACAAACAGACACAGACACACACACACACACACACACACACACGCGACGGGCTTTTTTCAGTTTCCGTCTACCAAATCTACTCATGAGGTTTTGGTCAGCTCGATGCTATAGAAGAAGACACTTGCCCAAGGTGCCACGCAGTGGGACTGAACCTGGAACCATGTGGCTGGGAGGCAAGCTTCTTAGCACACAATCACTCCTGCGCCTACGTATGTATGTATGTATGTATGTATGTATGTATGTATTAAAAACAATTCATTAATAATCGTTAAAACACGAAATAATCTGTCATTGAGCCACTCTAACTTCTTTTGATTATTAATAAACAAGATAAAGATCATATATATATATATATATATATATATATATAAGTCAGTAAATAGTGGGGTTGTGTTAACCGCACGTGGAGAAATAATAGGAAAATGTAAAAAAGCCAGAATGCTGAACTGGGAGCATAATTTAATTAAGATTTTTTCTAACCGGTTTTCATTGCGATGAAGCAAATTATCAAGAAGGAGAATGAAAATGTTTTTTTACAAAGAAGTACAAAAAAGTACAAAATGAAGAAAATAATATATAAAACAATAATATATAAAAATATATAAAACAATAATATATAAAAAAAATAAATATACCCATATATACCCATATATACCCATATATATATTATTTTTTTAATATATTATTGTTTTATATATTATTTTCTTCATTTTGTACTTTTTTGTACTTCTTTGTAAAAAAACATTTTCATTCTCCTTCTTGATAATTTGCTTCATCGCAATGAAAACCGGTTAGAAAAAATCTTAATTAAATTATGCTCCCAGTTCAGCATTCTGGCTTTTTTACATTTTCCTATATATATATATATATATATATATATATATATATATATATATATATATATATATATATATATATATATATATATATATATAAATTCGTAGGGATTGTTTTTTATGTTGCCTGTCTTGTTTTTCTATTTGTTTCATTCGTTCTTCGCAAAAAAGTTCGTTTTGCATGTTTTTGTATTTCATGCTCCCGTTTTCCATGTTGTGTATGGTTTTTGACGCCCTGTACACATATATGCATGTGTATATACATGTATATGTAAGTATGTACATGTTTATGCATGTGTTTGTATTGATGCATGCATTTAAATTCCACACAATTATTTGTGAATATATGCATATATACATACTCACATCATATGTTTATATGTATGTATATATGCATATATATATATATATATATATATATATATATATATATATATATATATATATACTTATAGGTTTATATATGCATGTTTAGATATATATACATACATATGCATATATGCACATGTACATATATATATACATATATATTTACATATATACATTTGTTTAGTAAATTACATACAAACTTAGAATCATACATATGCACATGCATACATACATACATACATACACGTACGCATGCGCACTTACAGACACACACAGACCTGCATATAGAATTAGATGCATGCGCACATAGCTGTAGTGATAACTATATAAGTGGTAAATTTTTATTCATATAAAAAAATGGCAGAACAAAACACAAAACAAAAAATAAATAATAGAAAATGAATTCCCCCCCCCCCCCAACGTTTCATAAAAGCATTTCGCAAACAACGTTGTGGCACAATATTAATTTTTCATATAATTGAGGATTGAAATCTTTCTTTAGCTTTGTTCAATATGCTGAACCATTACCATTTTCTTCAGAAGTTCTGTTCAGACAATATTCTGCAGTGATGCATGCATATGACTGTACATTTGTCTGTAGGTGTGTGATTATGCCGAAGCGCATGCATATTTTTGTTTGTATTATATCCTGTAGACTCAGTAGTGACGTCTACCACATGTTGACTATTCAAACTTCAAATGTAAACATCGTTCTAGGATATGATTATTCTGTTAGCATGTCGGCAAGTTTAATTTACTGCATTTCTCTCTCTATCCACGCTTTTCGCTCTTTCCGATCTCTTCCTCATTTTCAATTCGTCGTCTCTTCTTCATATATGAGTACATGTGTATATGTATGCTTGTAGAAGTATGTATAAATATGCGTGCACATGCTTGTGTGTGTGTGTGTATATGTGTGTGTGTGTGTGTGTGTGTGTGTGCGTACGTGTGTTTGTGTATGTATGTGCATATATATTTATATATATATGTATATATATATATATATATATATATATATATATATATATAAATATATGTATATATATATACACACACACATATATATATATATATATATATATATATATATATATATATATATATATATATATATATATATATATATATATATATATATATATACATATATATACATATATACATATATATATATACATATATATACATATATACATACATATATATATATATATATATATATATATATATATATATATATATATATATATATATATATATATATATATATATATATATATATATATATATATAATATATATATATGAATGCCTGTGTTTAAATGCCGTTTAAAATACGAGTGGATGTGTACATACGTACACATCCAGACACTGCACTGACACTTTTTCTGCTTATCTAGACCACGTGTGGTCTCAGAAAAGCCTGAAAATATGAATGAAGATAGATGACTATAATGCCTATATTTTTTACAAGTTTTCTTTATTCTTGCGAGACATGGCTTGCTTGCAAGAAGTATTTAAACCTACCGATGCTTTTTCATCGATGGTGTCAGGGATCGATCTTGGACATTCACTGAATCTCGCATGTTTCAGACACAGAGGTACAGGAACCAGCTGATACACTCAGCATAGAAGCTCACATACACAAGCACTGCTTTCACTGTGCAGGACATCCGATACACCTGAACAATAATTGTATTCTAAAGCAGATGCTTTACGGAGAGCTGGCTGAAAAAAAGGTCCCGGAAAAAAACCCTTAAAAGTGTTTCAAGGAGTGTGCCAAAGACTCTCTCACATTTCGATCTTGACCTTCACAATTAGGAAGAACAGGATGGCGGTAGAAACATCTAGACAAAACAAATAAACGAAAGATATCACTCATTTCATACAAAGTCAATAAGCAAAAAATAAAGAAAACAAAAAATGACAAAACAAAAATAAAAAAAAAAAACAAAAAACGAGCGCCTACGATGGAGAAAAAGTACAAATACCTGTTCTTCAGTTTGTTTGCCATGAGGGTGGCCGAATATACTTGTCATGCGTAAGACTCCAAGCCACTTCAGGAGTCACATAGATAAACCACCAACAATTTATGCTCAGTCATTATTGCAGACCCACGTCCTTGTGATGTGTACGGCAAAGTCTGCGAGAGCTGCGCTGGACTCACGACACATTTCAAGACCTATACTAATTCTTCACCTGAGATGTTTAAGCTCTTGATGAAAACATGGATTTCGTTTGTTGCTTCAAGCTTTATAAGTCTCGGTGGCTTCATAAGTCACTGTCAATGCCATGTTCGTACGAACAAGTTATACGTGAACCTGCCAGTGGTGGGCATACTCGTCTAACGAGTAGACAAATATCACGTATGTATGTATGTATGTATGTATGTATGTATGCTCGTACGTGCCTACGTATGTATGTATGTATACATATATGTATGTATGTATGTATGATTTTGCTTTAAGTTCTTGAGAGAGTTCAGGCCAGTCGCTGATAAAGTGACAATACATTTTGAGTTAAGATAGTTCCCGCTTTTTGAAAATATATGGTTGGTTTGGTGTGTTGGTTGAACTGTCAACTTATACACCCAAGTGTCTGCATCTATTCACATAAGAATTTCAGATGGAAAAGTAATGGAACGTCTCACAAATCTCCATTGTGCCACTAATAGATTGGATTTGGATAATCCTGTTATTTTATTTTGCTCTTTCTCCCTTAAACAGCATTTCTAGGTTTTCATGCAAATTTGTTGGTGCATAACATAATGCACCTATGGTGATAGGTAGAAATGATAATTCATAGTCAGGGTACAAGTTCCACAGACCTGATGCTACAGAACAGATGCAATGGAAATAGTAGAGCCAGCATTATTTCGTATCTCGATCAACTAAAATTAGCAGCCAAATTTCACTCGCATAGCACATTGGTATCTTAGAGTAAACACATATATGTAATGTAATACTGAGGAATTCATGGATGGCCAACACAGAAACTCGTGAAAATACTACTTGGGATGGATCCCATTCTGATATTGTTTTTCCGGAGAACCTTTGGAATATTCAAGGCTATACTGTTTGAGAATGCATTGCTCTTCCTTGAATCTCACGTCAGTGCAAAATGTATTCATGAAATGTAAGGCAACATCGGAGTCCTTAATATTGGGAATATATCTGAACTGCGTAATATATCTCTGCCACGCAATATATCTGAGAGTTTTGGCATATTGACGGGAATGCTATCGTAATATATATTATCTGGAAGCTTTTCGAAAAGCCCTATATATGTGTGGGAGCTTCTTGAAAAATCTTATTTCAAATTTGGGCATAGAAAAAACCGAATTAAGAGGAATGCCACGCTAGCAGAGAGCTAACATTTTTCCTCAAACGCAGAATCTTATACAAGGGTTTGACATTTAAAAGAAACGTGAACAAAGAACGATTTAAGAGATATCTAGAAGTCTTTCACTCTAACATACTACATCAGCTATTTATAAAAGATTGCAGCCAAAACCATCCGGTCCACCTCCACTAATCCACCAATAGCAATGTCATATACACAGGAAATCAAAAGCTGATTCGTTTCTTTTTTGCTGTTTAACAATATCTATCTATCTATCTATCTATCTATCTATCTATCTATCTGTCTGTATATCTATTTCTTTCTTTCTTTCTTTCTTTCTTTCTTTCTTTCTTTCTTATATATATATATATATATATATATATATATATGTCTGTTCCCTCACTCTTTTAATGAATTATATGAAGAAAAATATAGTTAATATTACCAAATAAATGCCCACACGCATGCACACATACTATACACAAGCATATATTCTGCTATAAGCCTTTATGTTAACAAGTGGGAGATAAATTACTTAATCTATTTAAATCCGGAGTTTCCGCACATCGCCACTCCTGGTTTCCCATTCCAGTTCATGAGAAGATCAGTACGCAAACAGAAGCAATGTAACCACCCAACATCGTATATTGCATCATTTGCGAATTCGAGGGTGCAAAGTCGACAAGGTTTTGCCTTTCATACTTACGGGGTCGATTAAATAAGTACCTATAAGATAAAGGACATCTATCTATCTATCTATCTATCTATCTATCTATCTATCTATCTATCTATCTGTATCTATCTATCTATCTATCTATCTGTCTATCTATCTATCTGTCTATCTGTCTATCTGTCTATCTATCTATCTATCTATCTATCTATCTATCTATCTATCTATCTATCTATCTATCTATCTATCTATCTATGTGTGTGTAAACAAGCATACACTCAAACACACACAGACGCACACATACATATATGTTCACGTTCACGTGTCTCAGTGCACTTTCATACATAAACGTGCATATATTCATGGGTGTATGTGCATTAGTGTGTTTATACAACCACATCCATTTTCCATTTGTGTACTTGTTTACAACCGTCAGCACAATAATCAATAATATAGCTTTCATAAAAACTACTCAGTCGATATTTTCGTAAGATAAACTCATTTTCTAGATTATTGATTTATTTACACTTTCTTCTGTCCTTTCCAAGTTGTTGTTGTTGCTGTTGTTCTTGTCGATGTTCTGTTTCTTCTAATTCTTCAATAACGACGAAGACGACGACAACAACAACAACAACTGCAGCAACCACAGCAGCCACAAAGGTAGCAATAACAGCAACAACATTTAATCAATCAATCAATCAATCAATCAATCAGTCAATCACAGAATCAATCTTAATATTCTTCTCATTTTCTATTTGAAAATGCCCATACTTGGCACGATGTTTGTGCTTCTGCTGCTGTTGATGATGATGATGGTAGTGATGACGATGATGATGATGGTGATGATAATGGTAATGATGATGATGACGATAATGATGATGATCATCATCGTCACCATCACCATAACCATATTTATCTTCCTCTACCTCCTCCTTTTCATCATCATTACCAGAATCTGCATGAGTGTTCTCTGCAACAGTTACGACGACATGGTAATCCCATCAAAACCGGAAAGAAAACAGGAAAAATAACAACCCACTGACATATTTGCACACGCACAGATAGATTGATAGATAAAGAGATAGATAGAGAGAGAGAGATAGTGACGTAGCGAGAAACAGGGAAGGAGGGAGAAAGACAGGAATAATGAGAAATGAGCACAAACATGCCAGCTAAATGTATTAGTAAAGTAAAAATTCTTCCAAAAACAGGGATTTGTATTATATTTCTTCCTTATTCCAAACAGGAATTCAGGAAGATAACAGCTGGATATTGTATTTGTTTTTATACGCAAATTATTAAAATGGTACAAGAAATCATTGTGGCCAATTTTGTTGTTTTATTGTCGGAGTTCTTATCACACACACACACACGTTTTTAATCGTCACTAAATGTGACTGAGGGTTCCGAAGCACCTACATTGCTAGAAATAATAGTTAAGACCTTTTAATGCTGTAAGAAGAGCGCAATATATATGTACTGACAACGGAAGACAGACATTAGACTTGACTAGTTTCCCCAATTGCGTAGGCATAATCAGTAGTGACTACTGAAACGTTGATGGTTTGGCTAAATCGGTCTGCCGATATATACAATTTTACCATAAAAATTTGTGGCTGATTAGGTGAAATGCTAATGCGTATACTAGAGATTAATATAAACAGCTAAACGCAATATAACACCACAAAAGAAAAGTTATTCTTCACTAAGTGTGACGACTGGTGCAGACAAAGGAGTAAAATGTCCTGAAATATGGCATAACCCCTTTTGCATCTTCGATCTCATTGTTTGTTTACATCTGACGCCTCGGATACGAAACGTCGTAACAGAAATAAGAGATGGCTATAATTTTTATACAGTATCTGTAGCCTTAACCTTAACAAGTGATTTTCCGTTATGGCATTATATTGCACCTAGCTGTTTATATTAATATTTAGTATACACATTAGCATTTCGCTAAATCAGCCATAAATTTTTATGGTAAAATTATATATACTGTCAGACGGATTCAGTCAAACCATCGACCGATTGAATAGTCAACGCTGATGATGCCTATATAAATTAATATACGCAGCGAGGTGCAATATAATACAGTAAATGGAAAAAATAATCGTCATTGAATGTGAATGAGGGTGTCGAAGCATCTATATTGCT
>NC_142929.1:118271053-118293553 GCF_046866305.1 Octopus bimaculoides
ACAATCTCATAGTTCTTATGCCTTAGCAAGATATATTAAAGATGTAATTTGGCGCATTTACTTGTAGTAATTGCGTTAATTTACTTGGCAACACTATTATTATTTGTATAACTCTTGATTTTGAGAAGGGATAACAGTTGAAAATTGCAACAGCATCATCTGAATAGTGCATCAGCATTTCAATCAGTTTATTCGGATAATCATATAGACAAGATAATATATCGTGAGAATGTTTCCCTAAGTGCGTTTGCATAACTGTAATTAAAAACCAATTAAAATAAAATAAAAATTATTTGGAATGTTTTATCAGGATGAAACTAGAATGAAAAGAAAAAACACAATCATAATAATATAATAATTATTATTATTGCAATATTAACAATGACGATAATAATACGAATACCACCACCACCACCACCACCACCACCAACAACAACAACAACAACAACAACAGCAACAACAGCAACAACAACGACGAAAGGATTTGGATTGGTTAAAGTTTATCAAGTGTTTCGTTCCATTCACTTCTTTTGCATATTTTCAACAAACCTGAAGCTGTTATAATTGCAAAAACGTTTATTATTTTTTTTACTTGCATACGAGTTTTGTCTCCAGTATGTAGCAGCCAAATGCCTCTGGTTTATACATAACTCTTGATAAGACCGTTTATAACTTAGTTCCTGTGTATTACTGCTTCTATTTGAGATGTTTATATCGTATATATTACGTGTATGTATATTTTTATGATAGTGTATTTTGCTAATTGTTAGCTCTTTTGGTATTTATATTAATGAAAACCTCCCTACAAAAACGGCTTCAGGTTTTAAAACGTCTTTGTATATGCTGTGTATACATATCGCAAGCTATCACGGATGAACATATCTTTCCCCAAGCGATAACAACGAAGTCATTAACATTTAGCTTTACAGGTTAAATAATTACTTGTTAATTCTAAATTCTGCCGTCAATTATAGCGTCATGTTGTTTCAGTGCCTATTTACAGCTGAACGGTCTGGAGTATTTGAGAGCTTAAACTAGTGAAATTATACGAACTGTTGACCCCGCAATTGATAATCCAACACTCAATTAATCAATTAAGTGGTTGAATTGAAACTACTTTTGTAAGTTTACAATCTGTGATAAAGTCTTGATCATTTATCTTTTGGGTTGTATCTTCCCCCTTCCTCACACACTCATTCGTACACACACGTATACACACACGCGCGCGCAGAAACATATTTACACTGCCCATCTCACATATAAAACACAAGCTGTACATATGTACATATATATGTACATATATATGTATAAAAATATGCATATATCGGTACAGGACGTCACAAAACGTAAACGATATGAAATACGAAATACGAAGCCATGAAATACGAACTTTTGTATGCGAACAACGAAGGAAACAAATGGAAAACAAGATAGTAACATGATCAATTCTTCATCAGTGGTCGGCTATTTCTCTCGTTGTTCGGGTACAAAAATTCGTATTCCATGGTTTCGTATTGTTTACGCTTTGTGAAGTCCTGTACCAACACATGCATATCTATATATACATATATATGTAAGTATGCATATATATGCATGTATATATGTCTGTATATATATATTATTTCTATTATTATATGATTGAACGCAACGTATCCATTTCTAAGTAAGCTAATCTGAATGAATTCGATGCGATTTTAGCCTGTACTGTTCTCTTTCTCTCTCTCCCCTTTCGTTTTCTCTCTCTTTCCCTCTCTAATTTTTTCTCCCCTTCACTGTTTTCTAGCTGTACCTCTCTCTCTCACTCCTCCTCCTTTACTCTCTCGTTGCTCACACGTGACCATCGGCCATTTTTCCTTTCCTCACTTGAGTATCTTTCTTTTCTTTCGGTCTTCCGGTCAAATCAGACGCTTTTATGTCTGTCTCCTCCCCCACCTTTTCTATTGTCAAAGCTTCTTCCTCCAGCGTTCGTCACCTTACCTTCTATTGTTCAGCGGCCCTCACTGTTTGTTTTCACTGTTTTCTTTTCACTGTTTTGTTACCAACTTTGATCCTCCGCAAATCCCAAATTTTATTTTGATTGGCGGGAGCAACTGTTTTCTCGAAGGAACATCTTGTCGTGAATTGCTAGAAATGTGGAGTAGAAAAACTGCCGACAACTGATGAAGGGTTGTTCTGTATGTTACTTGTCTTGTTTTCCATTTTCTTCTTTCGTTGTTTGCGTACAAAAGTTCGTATTTCGTATTTCATGTTGTTTACGTTTTGTGACGTCCTGTACCCATATCTGCATATATATATATATATATATATATATATACATATATATGTAAGTATGTACATATATATGTATATATGCCTATATATTTTTTATTTATATTATTCTAGGATTAAACGCCACGCATCCATTTCCAAGTAAGTATATACATATATATATATATATATATATATATATATATATATATATATATATATATATATATATATATATATATATATATATATATATATATATATATATATTTATATATATTTATACCCGCACACACACAAATACATGCATACACACGTACATAGACACAAACACACACACATATACACATACTCTTACAAACCTTTATACATATATATGCACATATATGACTTTACATAAATATTAGAGTTAAATTTATTAACAATCTTAAAGTTGACTATGTTTTTTCATTATCTATTTCACAGAGGAAATGCAGAAGCCATGGTTTCTTTACGTTTCCCCAAGACTGTGTAGAAGGAAGAAAAAGCTCTTATTCTGACACCAGAAACCCTGTTCAAATTCTTGTAACAGCATGAAAGTGGCTAAATTTTAAAATAACATATTTTTTCTAGCAATGAGTTGACAGTTCACTAACTTTTGTCTTGCTTGTATTTCTTCTTTGAATTGACTTTAAACAAGACATTGTTGTATACTTTCAGTAAAATTTACACCAATTCTAATCTATTGCAAAGTATAAATATTTTGTTTGTTTCACTACAATAGCGACACCATTAAATATTTTACTGAAACCAAATCAAACCCCATGAGAGTTTCGAATTAAATATTCATAGTCGACGAGAAGTAATGGGATTATATTTTCTCTACTTTGTGTGAATCAGAACTGAGACGTGAGTACATGGTAGTATGTTAAGTTAATGGGTGTGGAAGATGAAGTTAAAATGAAGTATTCGATATAAAATAACAAGCAAGAGAAACAAATACACCAAAAACACTCTCGTACACACTCACACGCAGAGATATAAACAAAAATATAAATGAAAGTAAGGATATAAAATGGAAAACGAGAGAAAATTGAGATTTGACTTAAATATAAAACTGGGAACACAATACTACAATCAGCTATCTGAGCGGACAGAGAAAAGCCATATTCCATAAAACTGATTCTAACTGCTTTCGACACGCTACAATCATTACATCTATTCACGAAGAAAATTCGAAATGTGTGTGTGAGTGTGTATTTATGTGTATATGTGTGTGGTAAAACACTACTTGAGATAACTGTTGTCATTTTATTTATATTTTTCTTTTTTAAAGGTAGTTATTTAAATTTATGAAAAACAATTTCCTATGAAAATGTAATTGCCGATTTAAAAATTCATTTCAGTAAAGAAAAATATGTTTAAATCATAATTTTTATTTTAGATTAATTAAAACTATGAAGTTCGAAACAGAAAATATTATGACTTACAACAATGGCTAATATTAATTTAACTAGCTGAAGCCGTTATATCGCCAAAAGCTGATTAATAATTAAGTTGCAGTGATGTATTAACAAAACAGTATGTTATAGATGTAATATCACAAGAATATATGACATCAGTAGGTAGAGTAAGTAATCTGTCAGAACGAAAAAGTTTATTTGTAGTAGTAGTAGTAGTAGCAGTAGTAGTAGCAGCAGCAGCAGCAGCAGTAACTTCTATTCTACTCTGGGTCTACTCTGATTGAGAAAAGTCTATCGTCAAAAACATTTCAAACAAAACAAACACGTGTTATTGTATATCTGTGTAGGGAAAAACATGTCTTACCTTTTTTAGCGAAGTGCTGTAGTTTGAGGCAATTTGACATTTGTTTTTTTCAGGTTTGCCCATGTCGTATCAACTCTGCTGCACTGTTCGTATGCAGTGTTTTTACAATCCAGTAAAACAGATTTAGTTCAAGAGAGTTGATAACGAGTGAGTGTGGGTTGCGATAGAGTGTTATAGTTTTTCACCCGAGCTGTTCTTCTATAATATAATTTGTTACGCGACGTACATTTACACGTATGCAAGTACACAGACTCACACATGTATAGAAACACACGAATCCGCACGCGCATGCAGTCACACACATATAACGAAAACTGAACTTGGAGAGATAAATCATTGTGGCCAGAAGTAGGAATTTGAAGAAACAAAGGCCAATAAAGTCATATTAAATACCATACAAGATAAATTCTTGATTTATTGAAATTATCTTCGGTTCTGGAAGTGATAAACGAAGAGATGGTAGTAAGTTTGAACAACACTGGGTGAGAAGGAGAGATACATTGAAAAATAAAAGAATCACTGAAATGGACATGTCAGTAACGAAAACACAGACTCTTTCGTTCTTTTTCACATTCTCTCTTCTTTTCTCACTGTGTGACTCTCTCTTTCTCCCTTTCTCTCTCTCCCTTTCTCTCTCTCTCCCTTTCTTTCTCTCTCCCTTTCTCTCTCTCTCCCTTTCTCTCTGTCTCCCTTTCTCTCTCTCTCTCTCTCTTTGTATGTATATATGTACAAGTGTTTGTGTATGTGTCGGTATGTACATATGTGCATAGAAAGCGCGCCAAACAACCGAGAGCATCTAAGCTCAAGGAAAAGAAGACACTAAACAAAAACCCCAACATAATCACGACAAACACCACATACAATTTCAGCCAGATATAGCAAATAAACAGCTCATACAACAAACAAGACTGCTCTTAATACCAATGATAGTACTGGTGCAGCATCGCATGTCACTGAAAGCTAGGATCACGTATCCACACTGTTGTCACCCAACAGGCCCACGACAGCATCATCAGTGGCACCTGGGTTCTGACAACCTCTCAGACGCAACAGTGCAATAAGTTCTCTCCGCGAGAGCTAGAAGTATATAGGATGTTGGGGGTCACATGTTCATTGGGTTCCTTCTTGTCTCCTCGGGGCCAGCTGCTTTTTCCTCATCTCGTTTGTTAGTGGGCTTGACGCAGTGACCTGGCCAGCGATGGCACTCATCGACCTTCTGGGGCTTCTATGATGATATTATAAATCTAATCTACTGGATGATCGCCGCAGTTCTGATAAAGTTTCACTACTGAAAACCTTTCTTTATGTTGGCTAAAGTTAAAAATCAGGATTCGTCGCCGAACTACTCTGGCTTCATCGTTACTCTAAACATGAATGACATGTCGAAATTTGAGCTCTGTAGGATGCTGCGACTCGCAGCTACAGTTACTCGTACGGGGAACTTTTCATTTTAATGTGGGATTGCGAAGGTGGAATTATGGTAAGATACACATTTTTGTGAGATAATATGTTTTCGCTTTCAAATTCAATTTTAAACTTAAGTTTGAGTAAAAAATAAATTACCATACCAAACATTTTATCTTACCAATTCGTTAATGTTATTGCATTTCAAAATAACCTTCCGATTAACTAACCAATATAAATCATGCAGTGAAGACAATGTATCTGCCCACACACACACACACACACCCACACACCCACACACACACACACACACACACACACACACACACACGCACGCACGCACACACACACACACACACACACACACACGCAAACACACACACACACACACACACACACACATGCATATATATAACATTAATTATATCAATTATAGCACAGGTTGGACCGAACCCCGTTAAGATAGATATAGGATAAATGGACAAAATATGAGTTCAGAAAATAAAAATCCGTTGTGACTTCTGCCGCCATGTTTGAGGATCAATTTATAAATGCACATACTATGGTCGTGCTATTAGAGTACTTTACACTTAAGCTGTTAAATTCATTAAAAATGTCAAGATTATAAATTAATATGATCATGGATCATAGTGAGAAACTAATTTTTGTGTCCCCTGCCATAAAATAACATGATATTAGTTCTAAGTTAACCATACTCACCTCACCCAACTCAGAAACCTTTAATTCTTTACTATGTGTGAATTCACTGAACTCCTCCTTCTGCTGTTTGTCTCTGTCTAAATTTAGCCTTTTACCTGTACATGAATTACTCTTTCTTTTTAACCCTCTCTAATAAACACTATGTTTTCATAGTGAGAAATTCATTGGAAATTTAACTGAAGCAGATCTTTAAAATATTTCTGTTCTTCTAATATGATGCTATAATCTGACATTAATTTGTTTTCAAATCTAATATGACACTTTCAGAAGACTATTAAGTAAGATAAAATCTAGCCAAAAATGTATGTTTCTCGTTGAATTAAATACTATAGCAGGATAGTAAGTCCAGCGGAGTAGTAGTGTACAATCTGAAAATTACAACCGTGAGGAATATAGCTCAAATTGAGTTACACTAAAGGCATTTTCAGTCTTGTATTTTATAACATAGCGTCGAAGGTGATTTATATGACCCTATCTGCTGACCGAATACTGTAAGTTATATAAAAAAAAGTTAAAAGCTGGTATTAAGAAGCAAACGGCTCGAGTATACGCAAAGCTAAGCGCAATCTCATTAATTGGAATGTAATGTTCATGGAAATGCTAAATCCTTTACAGCTGGAATGAAGAGGCGGTTGTGATGAAATGGTTTATCCATTATGGGGTACAACATCCATGCCACAGCGATTCAAAGCGATTTTGATTATCTATTGAGATATGTCAGCATCAAGAATTTCTAAGCTAGCGACGGGTTGCCATTGTGATTTAAAAATCGCCGTAGAATGAATAATGGAATAATCCATGGCAACATACCAGCAGCAGAAATCGAATCATTCAGGAAGAGATTAACAATTTAATGAAAGGTGAATGGCTCCTGAATTCCAACGTGTAAAATGGAGATGAAACTGGATTGTATAGGTGTTTGCTATCTCGGAATACCCGACTGTATAAGAATGAAGCCTCCATACCTGGTCGAAAATTAAGGAAAGTTTATCGGTGTTGTGCTGAGCGAATGCGGATGGCAGGCGCTTTTTAAAATTAGCAACGGTAAGAATACCAGCACATCTGCAAGTTTTGAAAGACATAATGCACCAGCTACCAGTGCATTATGGCCATTGCAAGAAATACTTGTTTAACATAGATATCTAAAAAGAAATTAGCTGGCATTTAATTTCTGAAGTGCGTAAATACTAGGAAAGATAGTTGTTGCTGAGATGAAGGCACAATTAGTTTTGGACAATGTACCGAATTACCTGATTGTCCAGGTAATCACTAACCTGAAAGTAATGATGTGAAAATAATGTATACTCTAACCATTAAGTGTTAAGTGTATGATCCAAACATCGGATATAGGTTTAACTATAGTTTTCAAACGACTATACCCATAAAATTATTTGGATAATAATATCATTGCTATAGAAGAGGAAAATGAAAGAAAAATACACGAGTATAAGGAATTAAAACCTAAAATCAGCAATATTCAGTTTAGTACCTTCATGGAAGATACTCAAGCCAATGAGTTTGTGTAATGTGTTGGTTAAACAATCATTCGGTTGCCCCAGCACACAAAACAAACGTTCGATTAGTTAGTCGGTTAGATATTTAATCATAGCGTGTACAATTATTGGCATAATGACCCTCCTAAGGCACAACAAGTTTTGTTTCAGAACACGAATTCACATCAAGAATCTTCTAAACCAAGTACAAAACCAAGTACAAAGACAATAAACTAATTTAATATTCTTAAGTGAACCCATTATCTGGAAGCAGTTATATCAGACGTTTCTGTCACCTATCACAGGTAAGTGAAATTGATTTAAATCGTTGTATGACGTACAGTATTCTCTATAATTTTGATACTGTTTATTGCGTTCAGTGCTTTTTAATTGTCCATCTGGAAAATTGCAGACTATATACCAACTCATGAAAGTTCTCAAAATGTCTGTGTTAGATATTTCTAACATAGCCATAAAACCAGAAAAAAAAACAATCAACTCGATGGAAGTAGTTAGTCTAGAAGGAAAAAAAATCGAAGTACACCCTGACAAGATTTGAACACAAAGAACCGGAAGAAATAACGCTGAAAATTTTGATGATAGTGCAAAAGAACCAACAGGTAGATGGATCAATTATTAATATGTTTAATGAAATTATGCGGAGGTGTATTTTGGATTGTGTGGAGGGTTATTTTATTGATGATTTGTTTTTCGGAAGTTGAATGAATCCGTACATCTTTGACTATTTAATAACTCTGTACAATATAAAAAATGTATGCAATTATCCTGATGGATGTTATTCATTATCAATAAGAATTTGAGAGCATGATGGAAAATTTCCCGTGTTATTGTCTTATAATACAAACTGAAAGTATTTTAGATGATAGTCTGCATTATGCCCATTTCTCATATCTGATACCATTATGTTGTGTTATGACCAATAGCAAGTTGTATAATTCTTGGTGATGTGTGGGCTTCTTTTCTGTTTGAAAAAAATAAAGGAAACAATAATAATGATTTAAAAAAAAAATTGTATCAAGAAAATCAGTGACTGCATGGTCGAAGGCGTGTCTCTGTAAAATTTTGTTAAAAAGTATGAATTGGAGATGAGGCACTAAACTATGACTATGCTTCAAATATTAGTCATTACCAACGGTTAATTTCTGCAATGAGTTAAACAGAAACCTTCTTTCTTATTAGTAAGGGAGAGTTCACAGTATATGCATGAATAGATTAAATACGTACATATACACGCACATGCATGCACTCATCCCCAATAGTCCAAATCACGGAGATGCGTAAGGATATACATGCATACATATGTGTCTACACACACACACACACACACACACACACACACACACACGTACATACACATATAAATACACATTCACAAATGGATATATGTATGTGATTATTACATCAATCTAAGGTGACGTGCTGGTAGAATCGATAGCACGCCGAGCAAAATGCTTAGCGGCATTTCGTCTGCCGCTACGTTCTGAGTTATAATTCTGCCGAGGTCAAATTTGCCTTTCATCCTTTCGGGATCGATTAAATAAATACCAGTTACACACTGGGATCGATGAAATTGAGTATCCCTCTCCCCCAAATTTCTGGTCTTGTGCCTATAGTAGAAAAGATCATTACATCAATCAAAGACGGCGTGCAGGTAGAATCGATAGCACGCCGGACGAAATGCTTATCGGCATCTTCAAGTTCTGAGTTCTAATTCCGCCGAGGTCGACTTTCTCCGTCCTTTTGTGGTCAATAAAATCAGTACCAGTTTAGTACTCAGGTCCATTTAATCGACTTAGCTCTTCTCCCAAAATTGCTGGCCTTGCACGAAAATTTGAAATCAATATTACATTAGTCTGTTGGCAGATTCATATAAATAAATACATATGTGTATGCATGGATAGAGCAGGGTATGAAAGTGCATAGGCAATGTGATTAAGGTAGTGAGCTAACGACCACAAAGTCGCAAGATCGATTCTTGAGATCAGAAGCGAGTTCTGTTTTTGCATTTTATTTCAAGTTGATTCAGTCTACTCAACTGAAAATGAATAGCAGCAAACTTCTGGGACAGCTTCTCGCGCTATCCAGCAGTCATATTCTCGATGCTACTTTGCGTCAATGTTAAGAAAACCAAGAGGATGTATGCTCGGGCTACATTGATATTTGCAACAATTCACGAAAGCATGGTACATAGAAGGTGAATTCCAAAAGTTTTGAGACTTTTTCAGGAGAGACATAGTTTTCAAAGAAAAACGAAAATCTGATATCATTAAAAATAGGACCATCTGACTTCAATGCACTTGTAGCGCTGCAGCCAATTCACGAAGGCCCCATGGAAGCTTCTCCAAATTGAAGGTGTCCTGAACCCATGTCCCAGCCTCCTTCACCTTCTCCTTCTGCTTGGGGAAGAGTCAAAGAAGCAAGGTCTGAACTGTAGGGAGTATAAGGAAAACTTTTGATGCCCATCTCTGTCAAACAGTTAGTTACAACGATAGATTTTCGCATGGGGGCATTGTCCTTGTTTAGGTGCCAACGAGCCAAGTAGAAGTGTTCTAGCCTTTCGCGACGAAATCTCTTCCTGAATTCCTTCAAAACCTCTACGAAGTACTCTCAGTTGAACATCCGGCCAGAAGGAACCCGAGAGATGTAGATGATGCCCTTTCTGTTGAAAGCGGGTATTCTCATGAGCTTCTTAGTAGATTTGCTTTGCTTGGCCTTCAAGAGCCGGAGAGAAGCAGGATACTTCTGCTGGGAAATCTATATCTTGGTCTCTGGATGATGATAATCGATACAACTTTCGAAACTATCACCAGGAATTCAAGTACTCTTGGACTGAAATTGCCAAAATATAGCCAAACTGTATGGCTTATTTTCTTTATAGACACACGAACATCTTCATCGAAAGAATTGCAAATATTCTAAAGAAGCTCTGATGTTTTGACTTCCCTTTCTCTTCCACACTTCTCATTCTCTACCACCTCTTCCCTGTCATCTTGTGCCAGCTTAGAACACCTGTACGTTAATCTATAAGCAGTCTGGAACATGTTACAAGGTTCTATAGCATTTGTGCCCAGTTTATCACAAAAGTTCTTTTGCATAGTGAGCTTCCAAACTCTCTTCATGGGCAGACTACATTCCACAAACCAGATAACTGTGAAAAGTGCTTAGGAGGTTGTATTCAAAGTGCTGTTACAGCCGTTTCTTTCAATCTAGAATAAAAATTTGGCAAGTCAGATTCTTAGATGTATAATACTGATATACCAAAGTTGCAATAATTACAAAATTATTATAATAATTACAAAATTACAATAATCTAGTAAAGTAAGATCTCAAACCTTCTGGAATGCACATTGTAGTAGCGTGAAAATATCGGCTATGTGTTTGAGTGTGTGTGTGTGTGTGTGTGTGTGTGTGTGTGTGTGCGTGCGTGAGTGTATGTGATTGTGTGTGTATGTTTGTGTGCGTTTGTGTGTATTTGCATATGTTGTCGTTATGCATTTCTGTACGCTTTTGTTTGTTACAATTGAAGGTTTTCAAAACCCAATAGATTGAAAATTATAATGTAGAGTGAAAACAGAAGTAATGAAGGTAAAGGAAGTGCTTAAGGTAAGGCAAGTTCAAGCCATTATTTATTTTTATTGCTGCAGGTTTCATCCTTTATTCTAATTTGCATCGTAGTGGCTTTTGAACAATTTCAATTTTAACCTTATATACTTATGCCTGACTCTCGCAGTCTCTCCATCTTTTCCCTTCTCTCTCTGTCTTTGTCCGTCTCACTGTCTCCTTCTCTCTAACCCTCTCTCTCTCACTATATATATATGTATATATATATATATATATATATATATATATATATATATATATATATGTATGTGTGTGTGTGTGTGTGTGTGTGTGTGTGTGTGTGTAGATAGTGAAAATGGTTAAGGGATACAGATATAAATATGCGTTTGCGTGTAGTTGCGCGCACGTGTGTGAATGTGTTGCTGAGTGTGAAGTTCCTGGTAGTCGCTTACCAAATTCCTCTCACAAGTTGCACACTAGATTTTCTATTGGTTTCCATATGTGACTATAAGATGGTTACATTTTACTGTCATCGTGTTCATGGAGTGCACAATGATATGGTAACTGATGACAAGGGCGACCTTCTTGCTTAAATTCGAAATAGAAATAATGTATGAGGACAACAGAAAAACGAGAATTTGGATATTCTGTTAATTTTGTTTTAAATCTAGAATTTTCTTAGATAGACGCGAGCTGCAACGTTTTGCACTTTGTTGTTCGGCGTGTTTTTTTAATTTTTTTGAGCTTTTAAACATTTTGCGTCCTCCGGAACATTGCAAATGGTATGATGTATTATTTATGTAGTGTACATATTTTACCTGTTTCAAGCATTAAACCACGGCCATGCTGAAGCACAGCCTTGAATTGTAGTCGAATGAATCGACCCCTGGACTTATTCTTTAAACCTGGTACTTATTCTACCACCAAATTTTCTTTTGCCGAACCATTAAGTTACGGGGATGGAAACACACCAACACCAGTTGTCAAGCCTTCAAACACAGTTAGAAACACACACACACACACACACACACACACACACACACACACACACACACACACACTCACACACACACACACACACACACATATAGTTATACATTATATCTATCTATCTATCTATCTATCTATCTATCTATCTTATAAATACGACGCTATTGTATAGCTTCACTGCGTATATACTAGCAAAAATGCGTGTGTGCAACAAACATGAAAAACTTGTCTTACCTTAGGAAGAACATTCGAAAATGGACAACCCAAATTAATGATAATGCAGTACCCAGGTTTCAGACTCTTCAAATACGTTTCACAACGTAAATCTGATTAGTCCTCATCAGCTGCATTTACCTAGACAATATTTCAAATGTTGCCACATCAATGCCAAGTATACTCGCCCGAACGCCCAGCCGTTAACAGAACTGAGAACAGTGAAGAAGTTATCAATGAGGACTAATCAGATTTACGTTGTGAAACGTATTTGAAGAGTCTGAAACCTGGGTACTGCATTATCCTTAATCTGGGTTGTCCATTTTCGAATGTTCTTCCTAAGGTAAGACAAGTTTTTCATGTTTGTTGCACACACGCATTTTTGCCAGTATATACACAGTGAAGCTATACAATAGCGTCGTATTTATATCGATTGCTATTGTCCAGTAAATATCGGTGCCTTGTTGTACCACTCTTATGAATTTTTGACCGTTGACTGGACACTATTCAATTTTTTTTCTCCGTGTTTTTCTCCTTGTCTCCGTATTCTTTCTGTTGAAGAGCGTAGCTCGAAACGTCAAAGACTTTCCGTATTCCCGAGCGTCATACTAATACATCCTTTTGTTATTTACACCACCTGTCCTCGTCTGTTGTTGTTTTTTCGTATATTCTCCCATATATATATATATATATATATATATATATATATATATATATATATATATATATATATATATGTATGTATGTATGTATGTATGTATACGACGGGATTCTTACAATTTCCATCTACAAAATCCGCTAACGAGTTGTGGTTGGCCCGAAGCTATAGTAGAAAACACTAGCCCGACTTGTCACGCAGTGGGACTGAATCAGGAACCTTATGGTTGAGAAGCAGCCACTTTACCACACAGCCACGTCTGCGCTTACACCATAAAAATAAATTTGTTTTTCTGAAATTATGGAAACCCTGCTACCACACACACAAAAAAAAAAAATATATATATATATACAATAGTAATAATAAAAGAATAGATATTTAAAGGCGGAAGTGGATGTAGGAGTGTTTAGATGGCTGTTCAACCTGCTAGAAGTAACCACCATATTCCTATCAAATAGTACCATGTTCAAACATAGGAAGTTCACATTTGCCAAGAGTAAGCCTGATCAATCAGGTATAACTCTGGGCTAAATAGCAACAGTTATTGGAAGTCAATTAAATCAGCCTTTTCAGTGTCTTGTCTCAGTTTTTTTTTTCAGAAAATCAAAATATTGGCTTCAAAATTTTAGTATAGGGCCAACATGTTGGAGGGAAGATGTAAGTCGATTACACTGGCCGCAGTGCTCAAGTGGGATTTATTTAATCGACGCTGAAAGGAATGTAAGGCAAAGTCGGGAAAATACTTTTCATGTTTCACACATAATATTAGTGCACATGTTACTCTTTTAAGCGGCGGCTCTGTTTCTACATGCTTATGACTGCAGTCAGTCATTTTTCTTTTGTAGGAGACTAGCTTTGTAGAATATTTTATTTAGAGTGTATGATATCATTCATTTGCAATCATCACATATCCAACTGCTCATTGTTAGATATGACGTATGTTTGCTGGATTCATTACTTGAGTAACCGGTTTGATGTTTTAGAAACTACTGAAAGTAGGAAGTGATTTCTGCATTAAGCCGTTACTAAGCAACATAAACGAAATGCATCTTAAAATCCAAAATTGTGTTTATTTAGCAAAATGTTCAGATATTAATTACGCAATTAAATTCCATTTAACGTGACAAGTGCTGCATGTGCTCTGGTTATTCGAATACTGAAATCGCTTAAATGAAAAAAAACTAGATCCAATTGAAGTGTGTTCACATCCATAAGTACATAGCAGGAATATCTTTTTGATATTTGTGATTATAATAATGAGTAGTATGAAACGCATTCAGCTCCTAACAACATTTCTTTCAGATATTTTTGCGTGTAAAAAGGGAGTTTTGCAAAAATGTTTGAATACTGTTCACGTGTAAAAGGAACATGTGACAGTTTTTCAAAAGTCTACCACAACACAATTTCTGCCAGATATTAGTAACTATAATAATTAGTTGTGCGAAATATATTGAAACACTGAGCTCATACGTAGGAAAATATGCTAACATTTAAGTACTTAAAAGTTACTTCAAATGTAAGTTTTAATAACTATAAATGCAAGCTATATCGAAATGTTTACTATATTTGTATACAAATGCTTTGTCTTGTTTACAATCGTTAAAATGTTTGTTTAGTATTGGATCACGAACGAAATATTTATTTCGATTATCTCATAAAATGTTGGCCGCTCTTGGTTAACTGTACAAAGTTTTCATGAGGTCTAAAAGGGCATTCATTTTATTAACTTTGCTGTTGTTTGTTAGCTCCATAAATCGAAATGTAATCAAAACCGTTCATCCGTGACCATGAGATCATTTATTAGAACATCATATTATCTAATACGATATTACCCATTTTCTCCCATTTTTAAACAGTAGGATGTGATTTTGGCTGCTATATAACTGATTAATATTAGTTGGGGTTGCACGAATTTGATAATGTAACACTGAAACCTCTTCTCACAAGGGCATTGATGTCGCAGTTAACATGAATTTGCAAAACAGCCTAGGCTTGTCCGAAACAGACATCTTGAACTGCAGCCTTTACAACATGAGAATGTGTAATTCATTGTAATTGTAGTCTATTTAAATGACACTCAAGAGAGATAACGATAGTGTCGGGTTGCTGGAGAATGAAACCGAAAGTGGGAGGTCTTTAAAATAAGTTGTAAGTCAAGGATTTATTGTGTTCTCGAACTCCTCTTGCCAATATTAGTGAATTATTATGTTTCTAACTGAACAGCAACGACAAATTGTTTTCATTATTCGCTCTGTACAGCATTCTTTGCTATGAATATTTAAATAGATTATTCACTGGAGTAATTATTTAAGAAAGTGAACACAGAATCACGTTATGGAAATCTCTCCGGGAAATTGAATCCAGATTATAACACGCAGGGTCTGGGTTCAATTCTACTGCGTGTCCGGTATATAATTTGTAATTTGATTGTAAGCACAGGAAGGTATAGCTATTTCCGACTATTTTTGCAACTGTTATTAATGCAGTGAGTCCTTGATTGTAGACTAGACTCTCTTAGTTTGTCCACATGTATGCTAACCAAGAATCACCAGCATGTGAAGTTTCAGCACTTATGTCAAACAGATAGCTTAGCCATTGGATACAAAGAAAACAATATAAGTATGTATCATGCTAAAATAAGTACTAGTGTCGACATCTAAAACCATTTTAAGTAGTTTCTCTGGCATAGCTGCAGTTCAATGGCTGAAAGCAATAGTTCAGAATAAACAGCGTAAATTTAGTAAAATCTTTCCATTAGGGAATGATAGTATGTTATGAATTCAACTCAACTGGAGCTTAGGCTTTGAAAACCAAAAGAAAAGGCCATAAGTGGAAAAAAAGTTTGTTGATTTTATTAAAATAGGTTGGTGAATAGAAAACCAGAAATGGGAAGATCGAAAGTATGTAGACAGGTGGTTTGCAACCAAAGAGCAAGAACTAAATTTGGAGATAATTGAAATAAATATAGGAAAGCGAAGAGAAGTGTTGTATGGATGTATTATGTATATGTAACTATGTGTTATATATTTGAGAGCATATTTCGTAAACATATTTATGTGTATGCGTTCTAGGTAATATACACATGCATTCATACATATACATACATACATGCATGCATATATATATATATATATACACATATACATACATACATATATATATACATATATACACACACACACACACACACACACACACACACACACACACACATATATATATATATATATATATATATATATATCAATATTGTTGTATTTGGGGATGGTCATGTTGCCAGTTCATCAAATTAAAATCCACGCACTATATATTTGGTGTTCACTTGCTTCAGCTTTATTTTATATTAATTGTATTTCGGCCACAATTCTTTCGTTACACTTCTGTGACCTCATCAGTGGTCCTTTGCTTTCTTCTTTCTTTTTTGTGTTTCTCCTTACTCACGATCTGCATTTTGTATTCGATGAAGAAATGACACGTGGATTACTATAACAGAGCTCGAGCAAAAGCTGGATATAGGAATAAAATAAAATACCATCGACCAAACAACATTAGTAAATATAACATCACTAATTACAAAAAAATAAATGAAAAATTTTATAATCCCACCGTAACTAGAAATATAAGTAAAAATAAAGACATAACTTGTAATCCACATTTTATAAACCACAACTTCATAATGGTAAACATAATATAAGAAAAACCAATATTAAATTATCTTATAAACCCAAGATTAATTAAAAAATAATCAAGTCACAATTATAATGATCCCCAGAATGATAAAAGCATAATTACATAATTAATAAGCATATTGATATGAATAATCAAGTTATTACCTCTAATACCAGCATCATTGCTAATCCACATAATGCTCTGAATAATAATATTACACCACATACTCATTTAATTAACTCTAACAAAACTAAGAGGGATTTCAAAATACCTATAAATAACAATCACCCTGAAAAAACTAATAAAATTGGGCTAATTATTCCATATGCAAAACAAATTAAAAATAACATTTTTAAACCTATATTTCAGGCCATTCATAAATGTTTTAACATTGATAATAGATATAATGGAATCATAAACTAGAAAACCGTCAGGATTGGTTTTAGCCTAACTCCTAACTTATTTACAATTATATCATCAATTAACAACAGGAAATTAAATAAATTCTACATCAATCGAAATACTCATGACAATAATTTTACTAATTCTTCTAAACTTAAACTATATCTTCCATACTTCACTAACTCTAATAATAACGGCTACATAATTTCCAATGAAGGAACCGTAATAACCCGTATTAATTCAATTAATATCAATTCTTCTAATAGGTACATACATAATATCATTTATAAACATTGTGACTGTAAACTTAAAGCTAATTGTAAATTTAAGAACTCATGTAAGAGAACAAATGTTGTCTATCAATGCACAGTTGTAGTTCAAGGTAAAAAATATTTTCATATAGGCTCTACTGAATATAAACTTAAGATTCGCGTGGACATCTCCAATCTTTTAAAAATAAATAGAAAATCAACTCTAACAGATTAAGTTAATTTATATTGGAATTAAAAGATAATAACATTGAATTTGAAATTAAATAGAATATCATTCCTTCTGCAATGATAGATATATATATATAGATATATGTATGTATATATGTGTACATGAGTATGTGGGTATAAATATAAAATTTAGGTGTCTATGTATCTGTATGTGCGTGTATATGTATCTGTGTGCGTGTGTATATGTACATGCGGGAATATGCATATATGTATGCATGACTATATGTGTATATATATATATATGTAAATATGTATATATATATATATATATATATATATATATATATATATATATATATATGAATGTATGTATGTGTGTGTATATATGCATATCTATGTGGACATATATATATATATATATATATGTATACATATATATGCTATTTAAATCAATATGTGTCTATTCATTTGTGTATTTATTCTTGTGTATGTGTATATGTACATGTGTGCATATACATATATGTATGTATCAGTCTATGTGTATATGTAGGTATATGCATGTATATGAATGTGTATGTGCATGTATGTGTACATGTTTGTGGACATATATATATGCATACATATACATATACTATTTAAATTAGTGCCTATTTATTTGCGTAGTTATTCTTGTGTATGTGTTTGTATGTACATGTGTGTATATACATATATATATATAGGTATGTTTGTATGTGTATATGTATGTATATGCATGTATATGATTGTGTATGTGTGTGTATACGTACATTATGTGGTCCTATATATATACATACATATATATATATATATATATATATATATATATATATATATATATATATATATATAAATATACATACATACATATATACTATTTAAGTCCGTGTATGCCTATTTATTTATTTGTTTATTTATACTTGTGTAGATATTGGTATATGCATATGTATCTGTATGCATGTATACGTGTGTATGTTTATATATATATATAAGATTCACACATAACATGAGAAAAAAAAGTTTTCTTAAGAAATTACGCATATAAATAAATTTTAGTTTTATGATTTGACCGAAACCAGTCGACAAATGCAATATAAGATATATTAAGATTTATATTAAAACTATGTAAGGTGTGTGCATTTTCTTTAATTTCTTATATATATATATTACAATTCACCACGTGGGGAATAATTGAAATTTCTCCCTTTCTGTTACTACTACTACTACTACTACCACCACTACTACTACTACTACTACTACTACTACTACTACTACTACTACTACTACTACTACTACTACTACTACTACTACTACTACCACCACTACTACTACTACTACTACTACTACTACTACTACTACTACTACTACTACTACTACTACTATATATATATATATATATATATATATATATATATATATGCGTATATGTGAGCGTGTAATAGTGTGTGAGACTATTAATAAGCACTTCTTTTGCATTCTTATAATTTATTTCCACTAAAATAAGGAAGATGTATGCATACGTAAATAATTGATTATGAGAATATGAAAATACATATTTAAACGTGTATGTACGTAGATCTATGTCTATGTATACATCTGTCTCTGTAAGAATAAACGCATACATTTATGTGTGCAGTTATGCATCTGTGTGTGTTTATGCAGGTGTGTATGTATATACTTACGCGGGCATATATATGTACGTAAGTGTGTGTAAGTGTATGTATATCTGTATATACACACACACACATACGCACACACACACACATACACACACACACACACACATATATGTGTGTGTGTTTGTGTGTGTGTTTGTGTGTGTGTGTGTGTGTGTGTATGCAAAAATGTATATTAGCATCACGTATACAGATATATAGGGATATGTATGCGTGTAAACCTGACCGCACATTCTCATATATAACATAGACACACACACACGAATATATGTATGTATGTGTAAATATAAGCATACATTCTTACGCATGCATATACAAAGACGCACGCACACGAAACCATGTATGTGTGTGTAAACCTAGGCTTTATACATAAGCTTAGACGCACACATACGAATACATATGCATTGCTACAATACAGATATCCACATAGAAAACTTTTAGGTCCCAACGTATATATGCAGACAACTTTTTAAGAAATTGCTGAGTGTAGAAAAGCTAAAATTGGGCCAAAATGCATACATAATAGAATTCCATATATTGAACCATCCATAGAAACGGTTAAATTTGTTTACAAA
Organism: Octopus bimaculoides; assembly: GCF_046866305.1. Taxonomy (NCBI): domain Eukaryota; kingdom Metazoa; phylum Mollusca; class Cephalopoda; order Octopoda; family Octopodidae; genus Octopus; species Octopus bimaculoides. Next base: position 118,290,944 of record NC_142929.1, read on the forward strand.
ATATTTTTAAATAAATACAAATAAAATAGAATAAAGTAAAATAAAAACAAGAAAAACTATGCATATAACAGTCGAAGACTTTCTTAAAAAGGAGTAGGGATCTATAAAATATTCTTGCAATGCGAAGTAAATCATGTATAATGCGGTACAAATCCAATAATGAGATTGCAAACTGATTTCGAATTTTCGTGCGAATAAAGCCTGGTTACGAATGAATTTTCCGAAGCCCCTGTATAAGTTCTATAATCGTGTGAGCCTTCTATCTGGACTTTGGCTCTATACACGATACCTTTTTCTAGACATTTCCCTTCCAACGGAGAGGAGGCTCCATCTTTGAAATTGTAGCTTTTTGGAAAAGAATCGGCATTATGATTTTTGGCAATTATCTTGTTGTGCTGGCTAATCAAAGAGGCGAAGTTTTTGCAGCAAGAATAGCTGATCTTATGCGTTCTTCTATTGAACATTCTATAAAACTTATAATTAGGTTGAAAGTGCTTAGAGACTAATTTTAATAATTCCTTAACTATATTAGTTCTGACGGCCATATTGAAAGCTGGGTTGAACCACAAAACTTTCCTAGTCCTTGTTCTACGTGCTGCGTTGCTGTTAGCATTAGACTGGGTATACGGGATCCTCTCAGAGAATCCACTATTCCTTAAAGCACTATTATAATAAGGTGTTGCGATTTGGAATGTTGCCTCATTCACAAAAATTGACGATATTCGCTCTCCTACATTACTAAGTTTCTAAGAATAACTGGCGGATTGTTGGATTATTTGCTAATATAAGATAGTTTATCATTAGTCTTACGGTAAGGTTTGAATATATCTGAATTCAAGTCTAAATTTACATCTAAGAAATCAATTTTTTTTTGAGGTTAGTATTTAATGTAATCTGCAAGCCTACCCTTTGGAAGAAAGTGATTAGATCCTTCCTAAGCTTATCTAATTCGTGGCTGTTTAAATTATGGGTGACTATAAGGCCGTCATCCCAATACAATCCTACGTCTATAAACGGAAATTCTAGCTTCAGATTGTGCAAAATGTAAGCTCCTATAATCGTACATAACTCAGCCCCGCCGTATGTCCACATCGGTACATGAAAAAGAGAATCCTCAATCTTTTTAATCCAGGTAGATTCCTCTTAAAAAAGAAGTGATATTCTTGCATGTATGATAATATCTATTTCCGAGCTATCGATGTTGACATACTGTTTGGCGAATTCTAATGCTTTCAGGAGCAAAGGTCTGGATATTGATGGGTAAAAATCAACAATATTAAACTGCGTAAATTTGCAGTTGTGCTTATGGCTAATCCCTTTAACCCAATCTATTACTGACTTATTATTTTTACAAATCCGTAAATTTAAATCACTATCTAACTTAGTTAAAATGCGATCTAAAATATATTTGCTAATAATCCCTATTTAAGCTTTTGCAGGATTAATCAATCTACATTTGGGGTTTCTATTAAAATTGGCATTATGGTCTTTTAGGGTAATAAAAGCAGGTCGGGGGGAAAGGTATTCTATTCTATCGCTAATCTTAAGATTGTTAGCTATTCTTCTTGCCTCCAAATTCACCTCTTTGTATAAATTTGTGTTATCTTTTTTGTATGTATGTGTGATGCTATCCGAAATTAGACGCTTGTAAACGTCCTTATCAACCGCATATAAGTTTTTTGACTTGTCGGAATTAACGAAGATCTTATTCGAGTTGTTGATTTCTGTAATCGTTTCTTTCATATCTCTCTGTAGATGGTTGGTATATTTACGGAATCTAATTTTTCTAATAAGACCGAAAAGGTCCTTTTCGAAGGCTTCTAATTCCGGAATAGGTGGTGGATTCCTGGAAAATTTAAATCCGTCTTTTTTTCTGTTTGTTTTTTGTTTACTCTTTTTACTTGTTTCAGTCTTTTGACTGTGGCCATGCTGGAGCACCGCCTTTTAGTCGAGCAAATCGACCCCAGAAGCCTAGTACTTATTCTATCGATCTCTTTTGCCGAACCGCTAAGTTACGGGGACATAAACACACCAGCATCGGTTGTCAAGCGATGTTGGGGGGGGGGGGAAACACACACATACAAACATACACACACACATACATATACATATATATATACATATATACGACGGGCTTCTTTCAGTTTCCGTCTACCAAATCCACTCACAAGGCTTTGGTCGGCCCGAGGCTATAGTAGAAGACACTTGCCCAAGATGCCGCGCAGTGGGACTGAACCCGGGACCATGTGGTTGGTAAGCTAGCTACTTACCACACAGCCACTCCTACGCCTTCAAAGAAGAAGGTTTTCCATCTCAATCTTCGAAGAAACTCTTCTGTTTTCTCTATAATACTTTTAAGATATTGCTTCTTTGCAGGGATAGGTATATTTTTTTGAGAAAACTCCAGTGGGTAAAGTTCCATCTTTTCAGCTGTATCTTCCGACTCGTGTAGAATCGCTCAAACTTTCTAAAAAAAGGGGCGTGTTACACCGGAGTAAGCACATAAATGTGCAACAAGGTGGAAAAATGAGAACTGAAATACCAGAGGTAGAGTAATTTGCTTTATTTAAAAGCCACTGAAATATAACAAAAAACTGTTAGTCGGAGTTT
>NC_142929.1:118298553-118301053 GCF_046866305.1 Octopus bimaculoides
AGAGAGAGATAAATGAAATTTATCATTCAGTTTATTTATTTATTATGTATATATATGTATGAATGTCTTCAGTGACACACACTCACATACACGCACGCACGCAGGTTGTTTTAATCGATTTTCTCTGTAAGTATGGGAGCAAGAAAAAATTAGAAAGCGCGTTCCAATCTATGCACCCGTCGCCACATGTGTGCCATTTTTCACGTGAATCCACCCAGCCGTTTGGCCGTGAACCTCACGAAAAGAAAGAATACAACGGTCGGCCAACTTCAATTTATATTATAGATATATACAGGTTGTCCACAAAGTCTGGGTACATGGGGATTAACACATACTTTGAAAACAAAACAATATTATTTAATTATAATGTTAATAAATAATATTTTCAAAAGGATTTCTATAATTTTCAATGCATAACTTGATTCGTTTTGCAAAATTCAAGTGAACTGGATTAAATAAGTCTACATTGCCACGAATTTCACCACACTGACTGGTAACGCGTTCTCTCATGTGGTTTAAATCTGTAATCTTTATTGAGTAACCGTTCTCTTTCAACATACCCCAGAAAAACAAGTCAAGGGGAGAAAGGTCTGGAGAACGAGGGGACCATTCTACATGACCACTTCTTCCAATCCAGTGAGGAAAAGTGTCGTTAAGCCAATCTCTAACAGTTGTGGCAAAACGGTCAGGTGCCCCATTCTGCTGAAACCAATTCGGAAGCCCCTCACGTAGGTACTCAATTTGAGGTATTAATTTGTCTCTCAACATGCTTAAATAAGTCTCACCCGTTACATGTTTATCAAAGAAATAGGGTCCTAGCACATGAGCTTTCCAAAAGCCACACCATCACCATCATCTTTTTGCTGCTTTGCTGTTTGGATGGATCCATCCAATGTTGACCTCACCATTTACATAAAACGTAGCTTTATCACTGAACAACACAAAGGTTTTAGTAAAATCGATATTTTCATCCAATTTATCTGAAAACCATTCGCACATCTGCATTCGTCGATAAGGGTCATCTTCATTTATGTAATGCAATATCTGTAGCTTGTGTAGATGAAACTTTTCCTCAACCAGGAATTTGTGGATGGTTGATTTTGGAACACCTAACACCGTGGATGTCCGTCGACGTTATTTCCTTGGGCTAGCAGAAACCTTGGCCATGACAGCCTCTTTCGTTTCATCTGAAGTCTTTGGTCGCCCGGAACGGGGTTTATCCAAAACACTGCTTGTTTCTTTAAACTTCTTGATCAGTTTCCCGACGGCAGTAAAATAAATAGGTTGCCTATAAGGGTGTCGAAGATTAAATTCTTTCGCAATTTTCGATAAGACCATCCTTCTCGTCCACTTATGAGTACTAACTCAATTCTTTCTTCTTTAGACAGTCATCATTCGATGTGGGTAGAAGAAATAACATAAATAAATTTAGAAAAGTAAGTATTTTTTTATTTAATTTAAACAAAAGTAAAAAAGGAAAATGATTATTTCTTATATTTAATTGTTGTTATGATTTTATTTACTCCATGTACCCAGACTTTGTGGAAACCCTATATATGTTAAAGGTTAAATGGATTAAGGAATCCGGGCGAATACCATAATAGCACTCTGTAGGTATCAAACCCGGCTGATTAAATGTCACAGTGGCTGCTACAGTTATCCGTTGAGGTTGTAAATTTATTTTCAGCTCAGCTATTAGTTCACGTTGTAAATTCCTAGTTCAAACAGGGATTGAATTAAATTTAAATTCCGTGTTAAGTCGCAGAGTATAATGGAAAACCCCAGAAAGGTATGGCGAATTATTAATCATTTATTGGCTACGTGCAATTCAAGTAGTATACCATGCCTAGAAATGCTGCATAGCAAAATTTATGTACATTTAATCGATTCCATATGTGATCGATTACAATACTACACTGAAGGATTTAATACTCGGATGGTGTTGAATTTCTCTTTGAAGCATCTTAATCAATCGATCAAACATGGGATCTAGTAAATGTGCATAGATGTTACACTGCAGCGTTTTGAGGTGCTCTGTTCTGCTTAAAACGTACGTTCATAATTTTCCACTCTTTTGTGATTTATATATGTGTCTATGTGTGTTTTATATACGAGGTGCAGTACAAAAGTATCCGACCTTTGGTCAGAAAACAAGTAGTATTAAAAAACTCACAATTTTGATTTGGTCTCCTTCAAAGTATTCACCTTGGGAGTTTACATACTTCTGCCGGCGTTCCTACCACAGCTGGAAACATTTCTGGAATTCTCTTTTTGTTATACTGTAGAGCTGTGCCGTCAAATTTTGCTTACTGTCCTGTGTTGATTGAAATCTTCTCCCTTTGAGTGTTTTTTATGCTTTGGGAATAGCCAAAAGTCACACGGAGTCAAATAGGAAGCTGACGAAGAAGTGATGTGTTTTTCTTGACGAATTATGCTTGGCCGACGTGGTCGGAATGAGCGAGTGTATTGTCATGGTGAAATCGTCTGTTCTTTGCTGTCT
>NC_142929.1:118306053-118313553 GCF_046866305.1 Octopus bimaculoides
TTACTTTAAACATTATTCTCATACTTTTAATATTGAAGAAAACTTCCTAACATACACCATGTAATTATAATTTGGTTACTTTAATATCGCATACAACACTTGCATCACAACCTACAATCTTATATATGAGTCCAGCAAAATATCACCTGACAAATTCATGTAGAAAACTTATAAGTGCAATATCAATCTTAGTCATCTATCAAGCATCAGCATTATTAAATAATTTTCATTTTCATTTTATCATCATATATTAAGTTATATGATAGTTTATTTATAAATTCTACAATCCATCGAATCACTTTTTTTCCATTATTAATTCATTAATTCACCTTCTTAAAGCTACACTCTCAGGTCATCAAATTAAATATTTTATATTATATTAATGTTGCTTATCATGTTTCTTTTATGATAATTCAAATTCTATATAATTTAATGAACATTTAACTTCCTTCACTAAATACAACAGACATAAATAATAGCAGTTTAGAAACATCATATTATTAAACTCATGTAATTATAGAATTTATCTTTGCGTACTTAAAATCATAGACGTATAAAATAGAAGCTGTAGCACACATAAATCCACATAAAAATGATATTTCTTTTAAAATGAAAACTGAAATTAATAATATACTTAGTTATTTCCCCCATGCACTTAAAAATACTTGCATAATTTACCTTTATATACTGGATACCTGACTCATAAATAACAGTTATTATCTTATATATAAAATCTAAATTGAAACGAATGATTTAATTGGTTTTCTTCCACTAATTGTAAAAATACAAAAGAGATTGAGACATATATTCTAATTTTCTTGATTCAGATGCCTGGAAAGCATTTTTTTTGGGATAATTAATTTCATATCCTATTTTATATATATTGATATTTTGTATTATCGTTGAATTACACCTCGCTATATAACATGAAATTTATCTTATGTACATACAAATACCACAACTTATTCATCACCAATAAATTGAAGGCAGTATTACTTCCTAGATGTGAAAAAAGAATTTGAGACACCATGTAGTTAATGCCCATCTTAACAGCTAGATACAAAGGCAGTGAAGCTATAACTTTTCCATTCAAACAAAGTCTTACCTTTATAAATCATTGTTATGCAGAAGATGCAGAATATTAATCAGATGATATTGAAAGAGCATATACAGATCTCAGTTTGAACAATTTCAAGCGCAGATACGACCAATATCAACATTTACGCTATATGAAAAACAAATGTACCAATCGCCACTATGGTTAAATAATCTTCCTATTCATTTTATTATATATTTAGTTATAGTGGCGCGGGTGTGCCTATGTTGGTAAGAAGTTTGCTTCCCAGCCACATCGTTCCGGGTTCACTACCGGTGTGTGACGTCTTGGGTAAATGTTTTCTACCATAGAACCGGGAAGACGACACCTTTGTGAGTGGGCTTGGTAGAGGGAAACTGAAAGAAGCTCGGCGTATTAACATAACAAAAAGAATTTGCAAAATTCTGTGAAACACTGAAATACATGATCAAAGACTAGATGAACCGAAACCCTTATTCAAAGAACATTTTTACTCGATTTTTTTCTTGTGCATATATGTGTGTACGTGTGTGTGGGAGAGAGAGAGAGAGAGAGAGAGAGAGAGAGAGAGAGAAAGAGAGAGAGAGAGAGAGAGAGAGAGAGAGAGAGAGAGAGAGAGAGAGAGAGAGAGAGAGAAAGAGAGAGAGTGTGTGTGTGCTTGCTTGCGCGCTCAAGTAAATAATTTATACATGCCAGTGCATGCAAATGTGTAGTTATATATATGCATGTATGTTTGTACACCTTATAAAGACGATTAATTTCTTAATAACAATCTACAATGAATGATAATATGGGAACTTAAAAATATCTCTGCCCCACCACAGTGCCAGGTTCAGTTACCCATTCCATGTCTTATATGAAAAGATAGAAATTTATCTATCTGCTTATCTATCTAATTTTCTCAATGAATCTGCCTATTTACTTTTCTAGAGCAGTTTTTGGTTTAAAAATGGAAACTTACCTCTGAAATTCCTAACTCAACAGCCTGAACTTACTGTTCAAAGGACATATGCTCTCATTATTTGTTATGTAACCTGATAACTTAGTCGTCTGTCCAGCTACGAAAGCTTATATATCGCGGCTACTATAAACATATTCATTTGAGAAATCCAGATATATGGATGAAACCGGTTATGTAATGTAAACCAAAAATGGCATTTCAATGAAATGTAACACTTGCTTTTGTCTCTTTAATGTTTGTCTTTTTTTAAAAATATTACAAGTAATGCTCCCCCGGTAGCATTGCCAAGCTAGAGATCTTTGGAAATTATCCATTGGTCCCGGGCCGAATGTTCTCGGGAAAAGTGCGTCTAGCTGATCTTCAACGCCCAAAGTCTCCCCAAGAACGTCGATGCACTTTCCCTCCACTAACGCAACATAGAAAGCTAGAGTGGGCGTTCCACCTAACGCAGAGTCCGACAGGCTTTGGGCTGTAAACCCTTGTAGATATTCCACTTTCTAGATGCTCCCTCTCGGTCTCTGTTTTACTCAGGACTGCAGTTCTGTTAAAGAAACTAGCTGGGGAAATATGTATCAGGTGAATGGTGACCATACCTATTCATTGTCAAGGAAGTACTGGAGACGTCGTAGCCTTAGTACATGTCTGCGCATTATCAACTGCAGCATCATCAACCCAGGCCATCACGCAGCGAGTGTTGACAACAGATAAACCATGTGACCATCGGGACGCGTCCCTCCCACAAGAAGCGGACGAGTATACGCTCTAATGTAATCAGACAGTGGCCGGGACAAGGAACGGCGGTCAAGCGGTAGTAGGTGACGGATGCGATGAAGGCGTTAACCACCACTGCCCGACCTTTCAGGATAAATTTCTCTCGGCTCATTTCTGGGTGAGAGTAGTCACCCTAATCGTCAACACATCCCAGTTTTTTTTCCATCTGGAGGTCTGGTCCAAACGAGACTCCGAGCAATTTAAATGGTCCGTCCGTCCAGCTCCCAACGACGGAGTTGGACGGTATGGACTTGATTCTCTAGGTGCCGAGCAGCAAGCTCGCTGATTTTTCCTGGTAACTTCTCGCTCCTGAAACCGCCTCGTAATCCCTGAGAGCGCTGCCTATCGTTTCTATGTGTTTATTATTCGACACCACTTCGGTGACGTCGTCAGCATATGTCGACACGCATCTCCTACATCCTAGATCGCACAGGATGCCTATCAACGTCTCCAGTTTGTGTAGTAGTGGCTTGAGAGTAATGATATACAAGTGAGATGAAAAATGGCAATTTTGCCGCACGGAGCACATGATATTGAACGGTTATGAGAGGTGACAGTTCACTCTACCGCTGAACAAATACAGCCCCTGCATACAGGCCAAAAACCGGCTGCCTCGAGAACCACTGTCAGGCATAGATGGACGACCCTATCGAAAGTTTAGATTTATGTAAATTGATCAGGGCCCCGCCTGTGCTACGTTCTTTAGCCACTTTCTCAATGATGTATCGCATGAAATGGAGATTGTCGTGGATGAATCTTTTCGGAATGGCGCATGTCTGTGCCTCTCCTACCAGATCACCCACGACAAGCACCAGCCTCGTAGCTAATACTTTGTCCACAATTTTAAACTCTGCATGTAGCAGAATTATGGGCCTAAAGTTGTCAATACAGACCCTCTTGTTCGGATCTTTTCTCAGCAACGCCACTACTTCTCGACTTACAAAACTGGGAATTCTCCCATTCTGATGCCAATTGCAGTAAACGTTTGCTAAGCGGTCACCGAACAAGTCTGACATTTAAGCGTAAAGTTCGTAGGGCAGATCATCGAAGCCAGGCGATTTACCCCTCGTGCATCTAGCCATTGCTTCCTGTATTTCAAATGCTGTTCTCAGCCTTTCGCAGCGCTCGCATCCGTCGGTGAAAGCCGAGGCAGCCCGTCGTGGTAGGACATGAAATCCATCCTGCGAAACGGCTGACTGCTACACCCGAATAGTTGAGCGAAGCGCTGCTGAAAGTCCTCGCACATCTGTTTCGGATCAGTTATCATTTGTCCATAGTGGTCCGGCAAGAATCGGATAGTGGACTTATTGCGATGCCGTGCCTCTGCCCCTCGGGTCCATTGAACGGATTTCGTTCCTTCGTGCCTAAGAACACGAGATTGTTCGAGTGCCAATCTCGCTAACGCTCACGTCGGTCGCGATGCCTTTTCTAAAAGCCTCGTCTAAGTTCCTGACTAGCCCCGCCTTTACTCTCTTTCTTTCTACTGCTAGTCCTTTGCTAAACCTTACTGATTCTATTCCAATCGTCCTTTTCAGGGCGAACCACCATTTTCTATTGATGATTGCCCCTGTCAACTATCGCTTAACTAGTTCACTAATCCGGTCACTGAAATCTTTGCGCACAGGTAAAAACGCTTTCAACTTCCAGTAACAAGGCACCTCTCTATGAAGCTTATCTATGTTGACTGTACAGATCACGAATTTGTAGTCTGTGTAGTCGATTACTTTAAATTGTGGACAACCTATAATATCCTTATCTGCTCTCTACTGAATACCCTATTTAGGTACGGTCTGGAATACCCGATGCAGTTTGACCAGGTCCACACTGGCACATCAAGGAAATCCAGTAAGACAGTTTGAATCGTTTGAGCAGGTCTGCGAGGCTTTTGCACCTTCCTCCCCTATCTACTAACCCCCCACAGTCCCACCTTACATCTAAATCTCTATTCTAATCTCCCACTGACACTAAGGAGCTGGACGTTCCCAGGTAAGTTTTCAAACATCTGAAGAAACCTGGTCGTCCTGGCCAGAAAGTATGTCCTTCGCTGCCGGTCACGTCCAGCACCACCGACTTACGCTCTGGATCCGGAAAGTAAAAGAAAATGTACCTCGTTTTTGTTTGAAGAGGCAGTTTGTCCGTCCCTCCTATTGGGTTGGGGTATTTCCAGCAGCAAATCATCAACAATTCTCTTGGGGATATTCCCTTGAAAATTTTCGATTTCCTGTGGGAATTGCGTTTTTATGTGTGTGTACGTGTTTTTGTTGTTTGAACGATTTCTATGTGTGCCGGTAGTGAGATTGTGGGTGACAGAAAATCTTCTGGTTTTATGTTTGTGTGTGTGTTACTATCTGCTTCATCAATTCATTGTGTTTTGTGCTTATTGCCATGTAGTTTGTAACGCTAGTCTCTTTACTTTGTATTTGTTGTTGTGGTTATGTGTGTGGGATGGCTTGTGTTTGCGGTGTTGTCGGTTGAGGTTGTGTTTCAGGCGTTAGAGGTGGTGGTGTCAATGCAATGTCTATTTTAGGCGTATTCGTTTTTGTTAGTTTTATTTTGTCCTCTCTACTGCTTCTTCGTTTCGGTTTTGTTTTTATCTTCCACTCCTCATCGCGATCAAATGCTTCACATGTGATGTCCTCTCGCTCGACTTCAGGAAGTGGAACATCTTCGGGTGGTGAAAAGGTTTTGGTGGAACTCGGCTTGGTATGGTTGGTATTGGTGCTGCCACGGCTGAATCTGCTGATAGTGATTGTGCTGCTGCTGTTGTCGCACGAATTTTGGTAGGTGTTAGCGTAGTGGGAGATGTGCCTGTCTTTTTTTCCTTCAATCTCTTCAATCTAGGGCAGAAAGCATTTAGATGAATGGTCGAAAAGCAAATGTGACACTTTTCTTTCCTTCCGTCCACCCTGACTGGAATAATGCTGCCTCCAGGAAGATCGATCCGGTATGGGATGAGATCCACATTCTTTCGGGTTGTTTGGAGGAGGAATTCTATCGTCATCCCGGACCAGTTCTCCTTTTCTGGTTTGACAGACTTCGAGGATTTTCGAGTTTTCCTCGATGCCTATCCTTGCTGCAGCAATTAGCCAAGGATTGGTGGCACCTGTTGTATTATTATTTTGGGCAGTCTCTGGCCGCAGTAAAAGGGAATTAACAACAACTCCTCGCCTTTGAGGTGCTTCACAGAGCGAGCCTTAGCTTCCTCCTCTGTGCGGACCCTCACCTCCACCATTCCGTAGCCCCTTCCTCTTCGTATGGACGGAACCTAAAGCCTTTTGTGCTTGAGCCTCTGTGATTCTTTCCACCCTCCTTGACTGTAATCGAATTGTACGGTACGTCACTGTGAGACATATCGTACTTTGGATAGTTTCAATGGCGGTATTTAGCATGTGGTATTTAGCTTGACAGCTAGCCTGTCTCATTCGACTAGGTGTCTGGTATTTCTAACTACCTCTTCAGAGAATAAGATTATCTGAAGAGACTACTCGGTGCCACTAGCGAAAGAAAAGTTTGAGTTATTCCAAGCCGTTGCACCGGTTTGTTGCTCAGTTCCTTCGTCGATCTTATCGTTGTTGTTGTTAGTGGTGGTGGTGTGTTTAAGTTTCTCGCTGGTTTCATTAACGTCTTTTGCATTGTTTTGTCGTTCTCTGTTTCTTTGTTTTTCAAAACTCTTTGTTGTTGTAGTGGCTGTGGTGTTGGGTGGGGATGGGGTTACTTTCGTTGCTGTCATTATAACTATGATTGACTTCGTGCTGCTAAAACTAGTGATGGTGACGGTGGTGGTAATATTGCCGTTGCTGATTTCTTGTGCTCTTTCACAGTTCAGATTTTTCTTATTATTGTTAATATTGTTGTTGTTGCTGCTGCCGCCGCTATCACCCTTCGTCTCATTAGCTATAAGGGGAGAGGGCAACAGAAGAGGAGGAAAGTCTTCGTCTGAGGGAGGGTTAGTGGGAGGTACGGCAATCCATCTCAATACTGCGGCGATGGCAGATGGTGACGCCATCTTGAGTGTATATTTGTCTGGTTTTTTTTTTTTTTCAAAATAGGTGGGAGTTTTATGAAGGCAAAAATATTGCACCGTAAGGAGTAAAACCAACCACAGAACCCCAGGCAAGAAATTCCTGGTGTTCCCAACAACGAGTTTAAACCAAAACTTAAAACATAAAACAATAACAAGTTGGGGGAAAACGATAATTACAACAGAGATTCACGCAGCGTCTTCGGATACACGTGGTTACACCTCCGCAGCAAGTGTAACGATAATAATAACAACAACATAAACAACAACAACAACAACAACAACAATAATAATAATAATAATAATAATAATAATAATAATAATAATAATTTACATGTTGAACTTTATTGAATGTGTTGATATAATCAGTGGTTAAATCGCACGTATCGCTAACATAAGATCTTATCTCTGGGCGTTAGTAGTAGTTTAAAGACAATGTTGTTACGACATTCAATAATGTTGAATGTACTAATTATTATCCGTTAGGAATACTACTGTTGTCGTCTATATCTAATTTCTTTCTATCTATCTATCTATCTATCTATCTATCTATCTATCTATCTATCTATCTATCTATCTATCTATGGATATGTCGTAAGAAGTTTGCTTTCCAATCACATGCTTCCAGATTCAGTCCCACTGCGTGACTCCTTGTGCGAGTGTCTTCTACTA
>NC_142929.1:118321053-118333553 GCF_046866305.1 Octopus bimaculoides
TGATTAAGAAGTGGTACAACCGCTTCAAACTTGACGGCACCTTAGTGTGGAGCGAGGCATGCTCAAGCAGCCTCTCCATTAGCCTCAGCGAGGAGCCGATTGACTAAGGTAAGGCGATAGTCACGAAAGACTGTTCTACAAAAATCCGGGTAAGTAGGAATAAGCACAAAATCAGTATATTCCATTTTAACGAAGAATGATAGCATGCAGGGTATGTCGGCGGAAAAATAAGCTTGGATATATTTTGAACTCACCCCATAGTCCAAATTTTCTCAAAAACAACACACTACTTGTTCGACAAGCTCCTTGCTCTGCCGATTTCCCACCGTGTGACTTCTGGCTCTACTGAAACGAAACTCACGCTGAATGCGAAGCAATATGAGTCGAACATTGGAGATTATTCGAAATGCGATGGTGGAGCTACAGAGCATTCCAGAGTAGGTGTGCTAGAGGTGTTACCAGCAGTGACAAAACCACGAAGAGGAACGTGTGAACTCTCTAGAGGAATATTTGGAAGGCGATAAATAAACAATTGTGAATTGTATAAAATGATTTTTAAAGTCCAAATGTCGGGTACATTTTGAACGCACCTCGTATGAGTGTTTATGGATATTCACGCACGCACACACACACACAATCATACACACTACATACACACACATGCACATACGCACACGCAAATGCGTACATCCATACATACACATATACATATATATATACAAACATATATATATATATATATATATATATATATATATATATATGTGTGTGTGTGTGTGTGTGTGTGTGTGTACATACATACAGGCATGTTTACCAACACATATACACATATAAAGTTGAGAAAATTCATATACACCCATGAAGGATATAGATAATAATACAGGAGATTCTTTTTGCTTATAAGTACACACAAGCATGCATACACATATGCATACATATACACACACACACACACACACACACACACACACACACACACACACACACACACACACACACACACATATATATATATATATATATATATGCATACATATACACACATAAACACATGCACATATATTATGAGCATCGGAATGAAACTTGAAAGCAATTATACATAGAACATCTCTTGTCATCCATGAAGACAAGTATCATCGTAGTTTCGGCATGGTTAAAATCCAAAGACATCAAAGTTCTAGGTACTGCTCTCCAGTTGCACCAGTGATAGTTATTATTAATGGTGTGTTAGATGCTACAAAGTAAATGTCTTAGAAGGTTGCGGACAACAAAATAGGAAACGCAAAATGAGGACAGATACATGCTATGGATTTCAATATATATACATGCGTGTGTGTAAGTGTAGATGTACACGCTCGCCCGCATACACATTACATACACACACGTGCACACACAAACATACATACACATGAACCCCTACTCATACATATATATGTATACATTTACCAGGGCATGAAATATAAAACAAATTCACGGAAGTGTAGTGCGAAAGAAAAGACATAAAAGGCCTTTCGTCAGATTATAAGCAAAAAGAAGAGATACCAATGTAAGAACATTTGATCTCAGCTACACTATCGTTAGCTAAGACATACTGGAGTAAAAATATATCTGATGATTGTCCTGGCAATAGCAGCAGCAGGTTGTAAGAGAAGAGTGTATAACAAACGCGCAATGATTGTGAAAGAAAGAAAAAAAAACCTAAATGAAAGAGAATGACAGGAAGATCAAGAAAGAAAGTAAGGAAATAGTAAGTGACTGTGGAAAAAATTCGAAAAACAGTGAGGTGAAAGAGAAGGGTGAGGGAGAGACAGAGGTGAGAGAGGAAAATAGTTTATAGATGAATGATGATATTAGGATGCAGTGTGCGCTAGAAACCTAATAGTGAAAATCGAAATGTGATGTGGAAACGTATAAGGAAATGGGTAATTAAAAATAGAGCAACTCTCGTCACCCATGGAAATCTGAAGCAGTGTTTCGGCACTTTTAAGGTCCCAAGACTTTAAATTAAATTTAGTTTATATCACTGTGGTGATAGTCATTACAAAATAGAGGGATTAGAATGTAGATGATAATATCATGTAAGTGAGAGTGGAAACTGCGTAACATATACATGTAATACAACTATTGCTATTGTTATTAAAATCACTACTTGCAGACTCACTCATCTGTACATGATAAGTGTATAGCTAAATGCATAGACCCGTAAAAGCTAATATTTGCATATATATATTAGAAAAATGCAAATACATACACTCACATACATACACACGAATCCACACACGCATAAATGCACAGATTAATTATGCAAGACCATATAAACTGTTTTTAAGACGTATATTTTTAATGCTCCAGTATATATATGGAACATTAAGAATAATATATTGCATTTGAGGAAAGTGCAATGCTTAGGTAGAAGAACATACGGGAATATTGACATTCAGTTTTTATGTATATGATAGTAGGTATTTCCTTATATATATCTATTAGGTAGTTAATGTGTTACCTTTTGGTATAAATCAAGTGCATGAAGTATTTTCGCACCTACATGCAAGTATTAATCAGATTATAGATCAAGTACGTTGGAAGAAGGTACTGATTTCAAGGAATTCAACGATACAGAGTTTACAGATTTCTCTGCTGCTGGAGCAAACTTTTTAGAAGGAAAGCATTTTCCGTTTGATAGCTGAACGTCCTTTCATAGGTTGGTATCTCTCTTTCTAATATATATGCAAAAGGAATGCCAGTGCTGATGTTGACATTTGCAGAATATATACAAGTTCTACTGCCAAACTAGTGTGTTTTAGGGAACAAAAAAAATAGAGTTAGTTCAATTGCACGGTTTTGAATTGATGCTTGCTAAAATGTTATGCTAGTGTAACGCACTTCAGGTTAAGAAGGCTGTGATATTGGAGTGAAGGAAGAGAGCGTTTGTGAAATGCTTTAAGAAACGATTGCAGGTCTCTGTAGATATATGCGTTTTGAATAGTAGGTGGTAACTTATATCGTTTCTGTGCTATTTTCGTGTGTATTGACATGGTAGTCGGGAAGATTTTGACTCTTACGAAGTATTCGACAGAATGGAAATTTTGCTGAGGGCTTTTCTTTAGAGGAATGTATGGAAAGTCTGCGTGAGCTGTTCGGCACTAAATTGGTGATGACACAAGAGAGGGCTTTGAAAAATATTCTTAATTTGTCTGTGTATTTCTTGACCGGTTTATATGTCGAGATTTCTATGTTTAAAGTCACAACGAGAAAGCTAACTGTATTGAGACATGCTACAGCAGTTATAAAAACCTGTTTACTTAAACGGATTATGGAATTCCTTTCTCTATCAGTTTGCGTTGTGAAGTATGTACAAGTAGTCCGTCGTTGTACATTTCGTCTATTATGAGTTGGTAATTATTATACAGACTTTTAAAAATGTACAAGTCGATTACATCATTACCTTCAGTGTAATAATTGGAACCCATGCTTACATCAAAGTGCTCATTGTGTTTTTTTTTTCCAAGTGACATTGTTACGAGGAATCTTCTAGCTTGGAAGATTATTTTGTTTATAGCTTTTATTGCATTATCAATTTAGTATGGTTCATGCATACCTATTTACTTACACACTATATTATTTACATACATACATACATACATACATACATACATACATACATACATACGTGTACCTACACATACATACATGTATATATATATATATATATATATATATATATATATATATACAAGGAGAGAGAGAGAGAGAGAGAGAAAGAGGGGGAGAAGGAAAGAGAGCAAACGAAAGTAAATAAAGGGAAACTCTCAAAATAAATTTATGAATTTGCTTATAAATATTTCAATCTTGTGTCCTGAAAACCACAAGTACAAAAATGATGCAACCATGAAGTAAAAAAAAAAGCCTTGACAAATACTGCTACAAGCGAGAAATATAATGTTTTATAACTTTGAACTGAGTACTTTCTTCTTTGTACTACTTTTACTGTTACAAGCACATACATATGCACATAGTCACATACCTCGGCAAATACTTTCTGAATTCTAAGAAGTATCCACTGCAATTTACATACGGGCTACACGCAATTGAAAACAACTCTAAGTATTATGAAATACATCCGGATTTATCTCCATGCCTTTCAAATGTCAAATATAGAATTTGACACTGTAAAATATTATTATTCATTTATAATCTATATCAGGGCATTTATGATAGCTATGAAAGAACAGAAACAATAGCTCAGTGCTAAATTATTTATATTTACTTCCTTTCTTTTTCTAAAATCTCTTTTCATATTTTTCAAATGATACAAGCCCTTACATTATGTTTTTCCTTTCTAGGTTTTCGCTCTAAACATATCTGATACTAATATTTGGAGAGCCGTGTCATGACATAAGTGAAGCATTCTGTTATTGTGATCCATATATAATTTCCATAAATTTGTGCAATACCGGATAAGGTAAAGAAGATAATTAAAGCCTTATACCAAAATATGCAAACTCATTGCAGAATGATTAACTAATCTTCAGCTTTCAAATTATTAACCGGCAATTACTGATTAATTGAAAATTCCTGCCGCCATTCCTATAATCTGACCAGAATAGATGTTTGCACGTAGACATAAAGGGACTGAATAAGACTCATTTAAACCAAAATTAATGTTCTTCCGATCCTAAATTGAGATAATTTTTCTGTGACATTAACTTCCAAATCACTTTAAAAGATTTTATATTTGAATTTAATTACAAAAATGTACTTCTCTCTTCCTAATAGACCAAGCAGATGTATAATCAAAGATCCCTGCTGTAACCATCCGATCATTCTAGGAGTGTTCAGAACCATCTTATCTAATGTCACCTTTCATTTTTATGGGGAGTGCTGCTCTTTCTAGTCAGTGGTGTGGCAGCAAACAAGTCGGCTTAATGCTGGCTGTTGAATGATTGAATGCATGTGTATGTTTACATTATTTATTTACGAGAGTTGAGAATTTTGTACATGTTTGTAAAGTAGGATTAGTTGTAGGAAAGTGAGATCTAAGCAACTTTTTTTATTGACAATCCACTGGATTTACGGTCAGACAACCTGATCTCTGCCGCTACTAACAATTAAGATAAGTTTGTAAAATGACGGATAGATAGATGGGCATAAATGATATTGTACATTATTTTATAATAATATTTTTGGCTTTTGCCTTGCATAACTGCATGAAAAATGCAACTCATTTACAGTACAGTCACAGAGTACCTATACATACAAAGGCAAAACAAAAGAGTCTGTTGAATGTCAGAAAGATAGACGTGGCTTCCTTAAACGTGATCTGAACGAATTAGAGGAAATTCGTTACTTTCACTGTCAGAACAATGAAGAAAAGCGTTCATGATCGATTCTCGGTCGCAATATGAAAATAAGAGTAAAAAAATACAGAAGCATGAACACGAAACAAGGGAAAAAATTCATTCACATCAGCATGTGTAGGACTCAAAAAGATTTCAAACTTACTGAGTAGATATAAAGTAGATATAAAGATATACACAACAAGGGAAAAAATTGTCGCTTCCAACTCGTCTCTCCATTCCTTTATGAATATACATTTATTTTTGATTTGTATATTTATATAGAAACATTCTTGAAAAAGATGGACATCTATAATAAAATAAATATAAATAGGCCGTAAACTTGGCCGTTACATCAAAGACAGTTTCAAAACAAAAAGCATGCGATAAAAAAGAGTAATGAATATTAAGACAGATGTTGATGATTTATTGTGATGATAGCCGTTCATAGTTTTTTCATAAGAATAGCAAGAAAAAGCTTTTCAAACATTACTGCTGCAGATTTAAAATCTACTTACAGTACATACATACATACATACATACATACATACATACATACAAACATACATACATACACACACACATACATGCACACATACATGCATACATACATACACACACATACATACACAGATGTATGTCTATCTATCTATATATCTAGCTATCTATCAATCTCTGTCTCTCTCTCTCTCTCTCTCTCTCTCTCTCTCTCTCTCTCTATATATATATATATATATATATATATATATATGTGTGTGTATATATATATATATATATATATATATATGTGTGTGTATATATATATATATATATATATATATATATATATATATATATATATATATATATATATAAATATGTATATCTTGAGTGTGTCTGTGTCTGTGTCTGTGAGCGTGTGAGTATCTGTGTATGTAGTTGCTTTGTGACTAGATTGTTTCAACTTTAGTTCCACAGTGCGGCACTAGGGTAAGTGTATACTATTATAGCCCCGGTTTGACCAATGCATTGTGTGTGCTTTTGGTAAGCGAAACTGTGTTGTGGAAGCCCGTCAGGTATATAGGCACAGACACACAGGTATGTGTGTGTGTGAGTGCGAGTTTGTCTTCTGAATTGACCAACTACGGTTGACCACAGATATTGCTTCGTTTAAGATCCCGTAACATAGTAGTTATCTAAAAAAGACAGATAGAATAAGTACCAGACTTCAAATATAAGTTCATGGGTCAAAGCTGTGCGCGGTTGTGCAGTGAGAGCACGTGATAATGATGATGATGATGAGGAGGAGGATAAGAAGAAGAAGAGGCTGTGTGGTAAGTAGCTTGCTTACCAACCACATGGTTCCGGGTTCACTTCCACTGCGTGGCACCTTGGGTAAGTGTCTTCTACTATAGCCTCGGGCCGACCAAAGCCTTCTGAGTGGATTTGGTAGAGGGAAACGGAAAGAAGCCCGTCGTATATATGTATATATATGTATGTGTGTGTGTGTGTGTCTGTTGTGAATATATGAATAATAATAATAACATTGAAGATGATAATAATAATAATCTTTTCTACTATAGACATAAGGCCTGAAACTTTGATGCGGAGTAGTCGATTACATCAACGCCGGTGTTTTACTGGTACTTAATTTATCGACCCTGAAATGATGAAAGGTAAAGTCAACCTCGGCGGAATTTGAGCTCAGAACAAAGCGACGCGCGAAATACCACTAAGCATTTCATCGAGCGTGTAAACGATTCTGCTAGGTCACCGACTTTAATAAACCTTTCTTCTAAAGTCACTAGTCCTAAATTTTGGAGGAGGAGATTACATAAACCTCAATGCTAAACTGATAGTTAATTCATCGACCCTGAGAGGATGAAAGGCAAAGTCGACCTTGCGGTGAAGACGAACGAAATGCCGCTAAGCATTTTCTCCGACGTGCTAACGATTCGGCCAGCTCGCTTCAATAATAATAATAATAATAATAATAATAATAATAATGATAATAATAATAATTATAATAATAATAATAATAAAGATAATGATGATAATGATGATGATCATGATCATGATGATGATAGTGGTGATGCTGATGATAAGTGCCCTGATGCAGCACTAGTCAGTGGCTCTCATGGCTTTTGATCTTAACTGACTGAAAGTGTTATCATATACATTGTATTGTTTTGGTATAAAAGATGGGTTACAACAAATATTCTGCTCAATACCACAGATTTGCCTTTCAGTTGTTTGACCTTAACCTGTTGAGCATGTCCCTTAGTGGCTGACGACATGTGCATCTCTGATCACGAGCAGAAGTAATGGGTAAGCATCATACATGTATTGAGAAGAATTCTTTGGGTTTGGATAATTCACTTTTGGAAACATGGGTGTTTTGTTCAACTTCCTTAAACAACCCTTATTCAGGGACTATTTGAGCGGGATAAGCAACTCGAACTGAAGAAAATCTAACTAGGCCCCACCTGCGAAGTCATGCTTTGTTAATCTTGATATGAGCTCACTATGAAACGCACATATGGTTGTGATGCATGTGCTTGGTGTACCCTTATCAGACGGGTAGTCACGACGGGTATACTGGGCTTCATATATTTTATCCCAGTGTCACTTTGATGGCATGCACTGCTCTCTCACTCAGTAATAATAATAATAATAATAATAATAATAATAATGATAATAATAATAATGATAATGATAATAATAATAATAATAATAATAATAATAATAATAATAATAATAATAATAATATCTGAAAAACACCTATCTGAAAAAACTCTGAGGACTGGATGCTAAAACTTGTCTTAAAACATGAAAGCAAGAAAGCATCTTACTCAGTAACAAAACAGGCAAAGGAATATCTAAGTGAATTCCAATTACAACAAATTCAAGAATTAGACGAACTAGAAATACCTGCAGAAAAAGCTAAGCGCTTGAAAACCCGTGCTAAAATTGCTGCCTTAGATATGCCAAAAATGGCATGGAAAACCTCTCAATGGCAAATACCCAAAGAGAGCGAATAATGCAGATATTGACAAAGCCCTTACCCATCAATGGCTAATTGCCTCTGGCTTGAAATCAGAAACAGAGGGGTTTATCATAGCAGCCCAAGATCAATGCCTACCTACAAAGAACTACCAGGCCAACATATTAAAGAACGGCAGCTCCCCATTATGTCGTATATGCCAACAACAACATGAGACCATCGATCACGTTGTCTCCATGTGCAGTCTGCTTGCACCTACAGAGTATCTCAACAAGCATGATAGAGCTGCACAATATATTCACTGGGTAATATGCAAAAACCTGGACTTGCCTCATGATAAAAACTGGTGGGAAGACAAACCACCCCCAGTACTTGAAAATGATCACATTGCACTCCTCTGGAACTTCACCATTCAAACTGACAGAAAGATAGACGCAAATAGGCCAGACATCATACTGAAAGACTTCAGACAAAAATCATGCCTCCTCATTGATATGACTGTCCCAATCGATATAAACGTATCTGTCAAGACCTACCAAAAACTGAGCAAATATAAAGATCTTGAAATAGAAATTAGCAAAATGTGGAATCTGAAGACGAAAACAATACCTATTGTCATAGGTGCCCTGGGAATGACAGCGAAACGGGCTGATTACTACCTAGCTCAGATACCAGGAAACCCCAAAATGGCTGAAGTTCAAAAGATAGTGCTCATGGGAACTGCCCATATCCTACGTAAAATACTGTCTATGTGATCTCAAATTTTAAAGCAAACACAATTTTCTTATGGTTTCTTAAACATTCACTAGAACAAAACTGTACAAATCCAAATATATGGTACCCTAGGCATAACACCTACATGAACTTCTAACTTGTTGTCTCTTGAGGTCTCTGGGTGAGACTTGGATCCAACTTGTACAAATGCAAAACAAAAGTCAAACATAAAATAATAATAATAATAATAATAATAATAATAATAATAATAATAATAATAATAATGCACCTTTCAACTGGAGGCACAAGGCCTTAAATTTGTGAGGTGGAGACTAGTCGATTATATGGAACCGGTGTTTCACTGGTACCTAAATTATCAACCTCGAAAGGGTGAAAGGCAAAGTCGACCCTGCGGAATTTGAAATCAGAACGTGAAGACGGACGAAATGCCGCTAAGCATTTTGCCCGGAGTGCTAACGATTCCGCATCTTGACTTCCATAATAATAATATTATTATTATTATTATTAATAATAATAATAATAATAATAATAATAATAATAATAATAATAATAATAATAATAATAATAATAATAATTATTATTATTATTATTATTATTATTATTATTATTATTATTATTATTATTATTATCGTTATATTAAAGATCAGCGAATTACTCTGTAGTAGAATTTGCGATAGGAAGAAAGTTGAGTAATTGAAATATCTAAGAGCATACGTAAGTCACTCGTTGCTTTAGAAAACGTCCCTGATGCTATTCTTTTTCGTGAAATATATTATAATTGTCATAATTATATTATAAGCGATCATTAACATTTGCTGACCAAACTACTTCACAGACTTTTATTCCCAAACTTTATACTTTTGTCAGACCTCAACAACTCTTACTCTCTCTCTCTCTCTCTCTCTCTCTTGCCTTCTCTCTCTCTACCTCCCTTTCTCACTCGATGTTTTCTTTCTTTCACTCTTTCTCTCTCTCTCTGTGTTTCTTTTTCTCTCTTTCCCTCTCTCTCTCTCTCGATCTACTTCTACGATACCATCGCTACATCTCCCTATCATTCATATATGTGTCTGAATTAAATGCAGACACGTAATTTTATAGTTTGGACGAAACTTACCCCCGGAGACACTTCGAAGTTACAGACAATAAAAGTATTATAACTGTATGTGCGTGAATAAATGCCCATATATATATATATGTATATATGTGCGCGCGTGTAATTATATATGGGTGTATGTGTGTGTTATATTTGTACGTATATGTGTATGTTCATATGCGCAGACGAATGCAGAACTATATTAGAATTCGATTGTAAATATACATCAATAATATTTGAAAAATTTTCCAACATATTGTTACAGTGAAGAAAATTCAACATGAAAGTATCAGCATCTGTGTTAATATTCTTCTCTGTTCTTTCGACCGCTTCCTCTTCCCCAAGTTCCATACCATTATCATTGCGAAGAAGAAAAATAAATCAACTACCAAAACATTCTGCAGCCATTTTGGATGCGTCTTTCTTGTAGATCAGTGTCTAATAGAATATGCTGACAGTTTCTTCATTTAAAACAAAATCATTTTTTTTTTAGATTTTGTTATTGTTGTTGGTTTTGTTTTGCTTTTAAACTTCAATGCTTTTAATTAATTTTCTTCCACGCATGCATATGTCCTTATTGTTTCTCGTCGCTGATGATTATATCTTTATTTTATTATACTGCTGCTGCTGCTGCTGCTACTACTACTACTACTACTACTACTACTACTACTACTACTACTACTGTTACTACTGCTACTACTACTACTACTACTACTACTACTACTACTACTACTACTACTAGTAATAATAATAATAATAATAATAATAATAATAATAATAATAATAATAATAATAATAATAATAATAAGAAGAAGAAGAAGAAGAAGAAGAAGAAGAAGTTTGAACATCATCATCCTCATTATTATTTTTATTATTTAATAACTTTTATATTTTGATTCTGTAAACTTGCTCTTCTTCTAGATATTGATGCTGTCAGTAACTATGATGGCAAAGTCAATGATAATGATAATGATGATAATGATAATGATGATGATGATGATGATGATGATGATGATGATGATGATGATGATTTAGCTGTATGTTTTCGGTGTTCTGTATTTTTTCATTTTCTTTTCGAAATGTAATTAATTCGTCGCCAACGAGTTCTCTGTAAATTTACGTTGATATGTTTTAGAGCTATGAATATATGTTATTGTTATTATTACCGTTACTGCTGTAAAATATATGGTTGTTGTTATTCCTGTTGTAGCATATGTGGTTCTGGTTTTTATTTTTGGTTTCTTCTTTTTATAATTTAAGTTTCCTAAAGACATTTAATTCTCTTAGTTTTGATATAAATTTATTCTTACTTTCTTACACCTCACGCAATATTGATTCTTCGTGAGACGATAGTTGATCATGTTACAAGAAATAAAATATATGTACAAGTAGCCAGGACAACTTCATACATACTCAGACATACACATACTTATATACCCGCGCGTTTAAGTACATGAATATTTGTAATTAAACGTATAAGTATAAACATATATATTTAGTGGTTACACATAATATATGCTTATATATATAAATGTACGTGCATACCACACACTTCTCAGTATAACACAAAACTCTCTTCTATATGAAAAACGCACACATGAACATACATGCATATATACAAACACACATGCACATACATACACCCGCACGAGCACACACAAGCATATACATAATTTGGCAAAAATACCAAATGCCTTAGTCGCTGGCATGAACGGGCTCACTAAGACCAGAATCACAATCCTAATACATACAACCGAGAGCGGGACGATCTTCCCAGTTTTATCAGTATTTCAAAGGAACTGTTCGATGGATATATTCTCTTTGTGATTCTTTTTACTTTGACATTAAATCCGTTATCATTTCTGCTACAAAAATCCATGTTAGGTTTTGGAACCACTAGAAATATCAATATAACCCATCCATTCCATGTGTATGATATGATGTTTTACGTAAAAATGATTACGATGCCGAAAAGGAAAAAAAAATAGAAAAGAAAACAACATTCGCAACTGGATAAGGATGGAAAGTCTCTAAAAGCTGTCCATACTTGATCATTAAATGTGGAAAATCAGTTCTCCATTTTCAGAACCTATGCATCAACGGTCTTTCTATCTCACGTGTTCCACACAAGGAAAGCTTCAAATATCTAGATATTGATGAAAATATATCATACGTTTAAGATATATCTGTGAACCGAAAGATTAACTCGAGAATATTATACCCGACTTAATAATACATGGCAGACGGTACTCTCCTCTTATACGACAATATCACACAATGCATTTGCAATAGCAATGCTGATTCTAACATTTTGGATACTTGAATGTTCTGTAGAGGAAATGACTGCATAGAA
>NC_142929.1:118338553-118348553 GCF_046866305.1 Octopus bimaculoides
CATATACATACATACATACATACATACATGTATATATATATATATATATATATATATATATATATATATATATATATATATATATATATATATATATATATATATATATATATATATATATGAGAATGTACGAAAAAAAAAACAATAACAGACGAGGACAGGTGGTGTAAACAACAAAAGGATGTATTAGTATGACGCTCGGGAATACGGAAAGTCTTTAACGTTTCGAGCTACGCTCTTCAACAGAAAGAATACGTAGAAAACAAGGAGAAAAACACGGAGAAAAAAGTTGAATGGTGATGGTCAACGGTCTATCATACGTATATATATATATATATATATATATATATATATATATATATATATATATATATATATATATATATATATATATATATATATATATATATATATATATATATATGAATACATATATGTATACATATATGTATGTATGTATGTATGTATGTATATATGTATGTATGTATGTATGTATGTACGTATATACATGCATATTTATTGAGAGGGGGAGAAAGGAAGAATTGAAGAAAGAATGATATTTTTTATGTCTGTTATTTTCGCAGCGTTTACTGATCATAATCTGTTCTCGTAGGAAAAGAGTCATTGTGCACATTGCAAAAAATTCAATATTCATTTATTCTCGACTTTCAGTATAAACAGCCGATGAGGCTGCAATCGATCCAGATAGGATAAACAACTTGCCACTAAAAATCTATGAAAGCATATTGCTATGTAGCATGTATTGTATTGACGATTGCATCTCTTGACAATGTAACCAAGTTCCAATTTTGAAAGCGCTACCAATGCATTTGGTAAGTGAGTAAATGATTTATAGAATTCCAGCCACCAAATTTCTTGTTACTCTATCTCAATGATATTTGGATTTTAAATAAAGCTCATATGTCTATACGTGATAAAGGGGATATCGATATTTTGGTTTTAAATAAACCTACGGTAGTAATTGGCAGGTCGAGTATCAAAGATTTATTATAGTGAGACGTCTTAACACAATCTCAAATCTACTGCAAACATTACTTCAAGATAGATTCATTTTCTGAAGTAATTTTAAATAACAATACAAACGATAGATACTTGGTTCTTGTGGATTCTAAAGTAATGATACAACAGAGTCTTGAAATACTGGTTTGCAACCTTGAAATACACTATACAAAATAGATACGGGGAGATGTTAATAAATATCATTTGTAGAAATGAAGTCTAAATGAGAGACAATAGACAGTAACCTTCTATATTGCTCTGCAATGTCTCATATTAGAAATTTGCGTTTGTTATTTAGTTTGCAAAGAAGCCACTTTGTGGTTGTCGGCTTATTGGAAATGACGATAAATAGCATCTTCAAATCTTAACGTAGGACCCTTTAAAAGAACACATGATGCTACATAGGCTACATTTAAAAATGAAAGAAGATATGATGGTCATGGCTGGATCACCTTTGATCATCGGCTGTTTATTTAGCGAGTGGACACTAAAAATCTGTTTATATTTTAGAATTAGTACATTAATTGAATGTTTTTTTAGAAACACTATTAAGGCTGCGTATGTACATTATTTTTCTGAAACGTTGATGGACTAATGAAATTATGAAAACTGGAGATGTTTTAAGCATGAGAAGTGCTTTTGAAATGTAAACTACATTAGTGATATAAGAACGAAATAACTTTTGTTGTCGCTTTGTTGCATTTGTTGTTTATCCACTGCGAACATAACATAAAGTGAGCTGAAGATCAGATCACTGAATTAAATGCCTTACTATGTTTCTTTCCTTATTATTCCAGCTTTTACGAATAACAACATTCTGTATTGGAGGTTCAATTATATCGTGTTTATTAGAAATGGAAGTGTTCAAGCCTAAATATCTGTCAGCACTTATATTCTCTTCCCTTTAATTTGAAGTTTTCTCAAAGATTTGGAAGCATTTTATATGCCCACAGAGAGACTAAAATTCAGGACAAGACTTCTATTAGTGAGTTTGTTGTAGCTGATATTCACTTTAGCTTCTGTAACGTAATGGAGATATGTATACAGTTAGGATGCAAGGGTTCTGGAACGTATCTTGCACCTAAAGACCAAGTGGTGTTGTTAAACCAGGCAGCATGTTCAGCTTGCACCTTTAAAGTTAAACCTATCATTATAAATATACACGCGTATATGAATGAATTAATTCAGTTGTGAAAATTGGCACTGTACCTTGCAAACACAAAAATTTCTGTTGGCGATAAACTTATAGAACTTATTTATTTCTGAGATGAATAAATGAGCTTGGTTCTAGTGGATGTTTGTTTATTAACTCTCCTAAATTCAGTGGCCGTACAATCTAAGTATAATTCTCTGTTAGCCATCACGCGGTAACTTAGGTCATTTCGGTACAATGGGTTAAAAGAGATGTCGAATTGGACTGAAAGAGAAAACAGCTATTTCGTCTACAAAAATGTATATAGATAAAACAAACCAATATCCTATATAAGAAACGAACATAGAGTTAAGAAAGGATAAAAAGGCCGTCCATTTTTATTCTGTAAAAATCGTAACTAATTTATCGTTTAAGACGTTTACGGAAACCATAAAATTGATGTTCTTATTTTTTCCCAGTTTGATTCTTTTACTTAGGATCATTTAGGGAGCGAGGGATAGTGATATATATATATATATATATATATATATATATATATATGCATTTACATACATATACATAATAGATAGAGAAAGAAGGGGAAAGAGAGGGGCTAAAAGAGGAAGCTAGGGTGGGAAAGAGAGAAAGGTTGTTAATATCATTGTCATCCAACTTTCTTCTGCTATCATTAATGTGAAAGTGCTCGCATATCCAGTCTTGTTAGTGTTAGATCTCCCAGATAAAGAAGACGAAAGTTGCAAAATTTGATATTCTTAATCGAGTTTCGAAGTTGGAGATTCTATGATTCAGTGCTTATGCAATCACAGCTTTTGGCATAAAGTGCATTTGGAGAAGATCGATAGTAGCAGTGCAAAGATCACCCAAAACGAAATTGAAGCTGGAAGAGACATTTTTCGCAAGGAATGTCAAAAAAGATTTATTTATCAACGTAATCTTTGCCGTAAATTATATAGGTTTGTATATTAGATTAAAGAATTACAACTATATCTATCCGCTGTTGAAAGCCTAACCAATAGAAAGCTTACATTTATTTCATGTTTTCTATGTATTTTTGTTATATATATTTGATTTCATTTGATACTTTTTGTTATTCTACGTCCCACAATATATTGACCACACTACCACTGGCGGAAATTCAACAGCAACTGATTTATATAAAGTTTGCTACAAAAAGGAAGCGCTTCTGTATTACATAGGAACAGATTATTAAACTAAGTATCTTAGACATGTGTAAAATAGATACAAGCCTTTGTTTGTCATTTCTGTACGCAAGAAAGAACATGTGTAAACTGCATGAATGCTGGTATGTAGGGTTAGGAATTATTTGTAAATAAGTTAGAATGCGAGCGTTTAAAGATATGCGAACATCAGTGATTTTACGTGTATGTGTGTGTGTCTGTGTGTGTGTACATGGGTGTGTGCATATTTGAGATATATCTAGTTTGTTTAATATATAAACGGATACATTCTGACAAGGAAATGTATATTTATGATGCGTAAAATATATATTAAAATGTGAAAAACATAGCAAGTTATTGTCAATCAGTCGATCATTCACTCACTCACTCACACACCCACCCACTCACTCACTCACTCACTCACTCAATCACTCACTCACTCACTCACTCACTCAATCAATCAATCAATCAGTCTATCTATCTATCTATCTATCTATCTATCTATCTATCTTTTTGTGTATCTATCTATCTATCAACGGATTAGTCGATCAAATATGCACACAGATGTCTGTTTTAATACCAGTATGTTTGTGTGTATACATGCATACATACATGCATGCATACATACATACATACATACATGCATACATACATGCATACATGCATACATACATATATTTATATGAAATAAAAGGAGACAATAAATCCAAGTCTGTGAGGAATTTTCAGGATACTTATAAAGAGAAAGTTAATCTTACCGCTGTTTCTGGGATATTAGGGATATCTCTTCATCAAAGACGATGTGAGATGATAAAGGAGAAGCAACTAGTAGATTTCAATATAAGGAGTTATTTTGGAAAAGGATGGAAATAAAAAGTATAAAGGGAAATGAGAGAATAAAAGTAAAAATAGAAATATATGTAGGATGTTATATTTGGAGTTCCATTATCCAAGGAAAATTGTGTGTAGAAATGGTATAAACACTTCTTGTCCATGGTATGTAAATTCCGATAGGAGTTCATATTTTGTCATCATAACTGAAATGTGTGGAGACGTAGATTCCTTGTGCTGTTCATTCAAATGGATCTTGTGGCATGGATGAAATTTTGAGAATGTAATGGTAGTATTAAGTAGGATAAAGGGGAAAACCTATAATAGTAAGCGATCTAACTTTCTTAGTCTTTAAATTATAATTTTGGTGGGATGTCAAAGTAATCTGTGATGGGTGGAATTGTCCAGTTCTTCAAAATATATGTGTGCATCTCAATATTGAGATGGGGCTTTTTCATCTGAACAGTATCTTTGTTCTTTCAGCCAAGCAAAGCTTACATTTCTTTGATCCATTCACATAAGGTGTGGATTTTCGATTATTTTCCATTCATTCGTGTATGGCGTTTTATTCTCTTTAAAATCCCACACGTGACTGGATAGCTTTGTGACCTTACTCTTGTCTTTGCGTCGGAAGCGGGCTATGTTGTTGGCATGACGTTTTTAAAAACCCATTCACATAATCCGGTATACGTTTTTTTCCGTTGTATTATTATTATTATTATTATTATTATTATTATTATTATTATTATTATTATTATTATTATTATTATTTTCATTAAAGGTTGCAATGACTTCTGCCTGATATGTAATCGCCTTGGTCATGGACCGTTGTTCGAGTCGACTGGATCCTGGATCACGAATGTCAAGCAGTACAAATTGTCGTTTCCAAATTTCTGGAAGAGCGAATTGGGTCATGGTGCTGATTTTCTTAAAGACGGTGCCCAACTGATCCTACTATACTGTGTAGTCGACAAACAATACGCGTGCGCGAAATTAAAACTAAAAAATGATGAAAATTTACCCATCACACCCAGTATATTTATATTACACACACACAAAAAATATATATAAGAAGTAAGTAATATATATATGAATTAGTAGCGGCTGACGGTGTATAAACAAAATCGAACACACAAGCACAAAGTGTTTTGACATTCGTAAGTCAAAACAAAGACGAAATATAGATGTCTGTTGTTCCGAGAAAAATGGGATTTGATGTGAGTTGTCTCGTTTATCTATGACTAAATTTCAGGTGTTTTACACCAGGGGCATCGTGATTATATTATCCTACGCCTAAAAAAGTGCACCCGCCCGACGAACTCACAATACGCACCAACCTTGTGTATGTGTGCTCGATTTTGCCATAATGAATCTGAGAGACACTATCCATCGTCACTTTTAGATGAAGGAATTAAGCGTGCCAAGAATTTAGGCATTAAAACATTTAGAGAAACAAGACGTAACACCACACCACTTCTCAAAGCACTACCGTATATATTAACTCACAGCCCTAAAAAAAGAAGCATACACCACTATTATATAAAACCTACCTCGCTAGAGATCTCAAAAGGAACAACATTCTGAAAACACATAAATTCATCAAAGGCAAAAGCAACACAAATCTCTGAAAAGACTTCTAACAAATGTGAAGCTTTACACAACAACTACGAAACCAACGGTTAAGAAATGCTGGACGCTCAAACTGTGAAACAGGCTTCAATCTCTTGGAAGGCTCGGAATTACAATTGAAACTAGGGGAGAAGTTCACAATAAAAACCAACTTCACTTGTGCTTTCGAGAATCTAATTCATGTTATAACTTACTCAAGTTGTGGACATAACTATATAGGACAAACAAGTATGGCATTAGACGGAGAACCACACTACATAAGGAACCAATTCCCACAGTACAGACAGATTCCTTTCAGTGAACACATATCGTGATATGCAGGTAATATCCAACCAAACTTCAGCGTTTTCCCCATCTACCAGTGCAAAGAAACAATTTCTGTACAAGGACGTTTAAATAATGAAAATTTATTTTTCGAAAAATGCAGAACACGCCTAAATATATTTACATTATTTACATTTCACAGATATTTGTCCTCATTTTTTTGTTCTTAACACAACGTGTCGGCTGATATACCCTCTTGCCTTCATCAGGTGTCTTGGAGAAATGACATATGGCGTAGTGGTTAAGAGCGCGGGCTACTAAGCCCAAGATTCCCAGTTCGATTTCAGGCAGTGACATGAATAATAATGATAACAACAACAACAACAACAACAACAACAACAACAATAATAATGATAATGATAATAATAATGATAACATCGAAAAACACCTTTGGAATGAGAACCCAGGTTCGAAATTTCCCCCAAGACACCTGATGAAGGCTGGAGAGCATATCAGCCGAAACGTTGTGTTAACAACAAATAAGATGAGGACAAATATCTGTCAAATGTAAATTATGTAAATAATGTACATAATTCGTCATCTCTTAAATATAGAACGCCTAAATATGAACGCATAACCAATTTTGGTCTGAGTATATATTTTAACTCAAGTTCACATACACATCACTGTAAATATTTCATCTCACTACTTTAGCTTTTGAGATTTTCTACATTTATTTATCCCTTCCTTCAAAAATGAGCAATGGCCTCCTCTGTCCTGAATAATGACGTCACCAATTACCTTCCCTTAGACTTTTCCACTTGTTAATTCATTTACAAACTCCCATATACAGCATGGACTAAAATCTTCTTAATAGAATATGGAATTACAATAATTTCAGTGTCATGATTAGCGAAAGCGAAACCAGTCGACAAACACAATTATCCTTCACTTATAAAATATATAAAATATATATTAAAACTATGTACCTGTGTGCATTTGCCTTCTTTTATTTCGGTTTCTTTGGTTTGTTTGTTATTTTAGTGCTGTTGATACTGCCGGATTGAATGGTACTGCCCAGGTGTCGAAACCAAAATGATATCCGTGGAGCAGCTGATGATGGAGGTATGTTGGATTGTTGGTATGGATATGCGATAAAGACCAAAGGGAGAAACTATCATACAGATGCATACAAGCAATATTGCTTATATCGCTAGGGCGCGATAAATTAACCACAATCGCCGTCGTCGGGACTACCAGATTATGTGACTTCTGCCTCTCTTGTCCTTGTCAATCTCAGTGCCCAATTAGGCATTAGTGTCGCTATAGCCAATGACGTTATTATAAAATAATTTATAGCGACAGATATTGTTAAATGTATGTATGAAAATTAAATGTCTGAGACAAGTTCTTGTTAATAGGATTATAATTTTTCAATATATTTCGCCACTTAAATGTGTATGTTGTGTTTGAACAGCGATAGCTACCATGAAAACAACGAAAGTTACCATGAGAGAACGTCTCATATGAGCTTTTGGTGCATATAAGGACACATGTTTATATCGCTACTACTACTACTACTACTACTACTACTACTGCTACTGCTTGTTATTATTACTGTGTCATTTAAGTGCTGAGAATCCTGTGCTTTACTATTTTGTATTATTGAATATATATATGTTCTGTCTCTCTCTCCTAACTCCTTTTGTCTACCATCTTTTGGCTCCGCTCTTTCTCTCCTCCTCTCTCTGTATATATATATATATATATATATTATAATACAGGGTATCTAAGAGATACCACCACGCTGAAAAATAGCAGTCAAATTTTGACTCTAAAACCACAATAGATGTCCACATAACACGAGTAGCGAAGACGAAGACCAAATAAACCAGTAAAAGTAAGATAATTCTTATCTTATTTTTACTGGTTTATTTGGTCTTCGTCTTCGCTACTCGTGCTATGTGGACATATATTGTGGTTTTAGAGTCAGAATTTGACTGCTATTTTTCAGTGTGTTGGTATCTCTTAGATACCCTGTATTATAATTTTAAATAATTATTACCTTTGATGGTTTTTATTCCCATGCTGACCACTTGATAAGATCAATATTTTAAATATCGATCTTATCCTTATTTATATATATATATATATATATATATATATATATATATATATATATATATATATATATGTATATATATGTATGTATACACCCACCCACCCACATACACACACACAGCCACACATATATATATGTGCATATGTACATAAATCACACATACATACATATATATTCATATATGTGTATATGTATATAAATCAAATATATACGTGTGTGTGTGTATATATATATATATATGCATATATGTGTGTGTGCATGTGGGTATATATGTGTGTAGGTATGTTTGTAAATGTTTGTATATCTGCGTGTGGGTGCGTGTAGATAAGCGTATGAGTAGGTAAAGAATTAAATGCGATGAACACTAAATGCAAAACGGGGAAATGGTGGTTGACTCAACCATAAAAACAGTCAATCTCAGTAATAGTGATACAACATTGATCGTTCCTCGATATCACATTTGTCTGACCCAACACAAACTAACCAAATCCTCCTCTCCCTACCTCACTTTCTCATAGAAATAATCACTACACACACTCATTCACGCACGCAAAACACACCCTGCACATGCGTACAAACATACATACAAACAAACATACAAACAAACATACATACATACATATTTATATATATACATACATGCATATATACATACATAATACTATACAAGCTCAGAATACCAGCGCCATCTTTCCAACGATATTATCTTCCCTTGGCCATACTAAATCGGCATTGTCGCTCGTTTAATTTAATTTTATTTCCTTCCGAAAAAAAGAAAAGAAGGAAGGAAAGCAGGAAAGATGAACAATTTACAAATTTTGCGTTCGGTGTTTTCTGTTTCTCTCTCTTCCAATATCTCTTCCACTCCAACTGTATCTCTATATCTGTATTTAACTCTCATCCTTCCTGTCTCTATCTGTATGTTTGACTGTTTGTCTCTTTGTCTGTCTGACTCTCTTTGAAATATTGCCTTTTTTTTTCGTTTGAAATGACCGACATAAAAATTAAATAAAAACGCAAATAACATGGCAAATAAATAATAAAATCGAAAAAAAAAACTATGATACTAAAAAAAAAACCCAATAAGATTCACATTTTTATTACATTTCCAGTTTGTGGCTATTAATTTAAATGATAGCTCATTGTTAATATTATTTTTGAAATTATTATTACTATTATTATTAATATTATTGATGTTCATAGTAACACTGCTACTACTACGAGTAGTAGTTTTCGTTGTAATAATAATAGTAGTTGCAAAATTGATCTTATTTTTCTTCCTATTGTTGCCATTGCTTTTCAAAGAAGTCACCATTAATACTGTTTCTGCTAATTTTATCAATATTAATTAATTCATATCGCACTCCACAGCAGTTTTGAGATGTAAGACATAGAATTAAAAAAAATAAAACATACTATTTTAACCTCGAGATAAAAATTAAAAACATAAAGTGAGTGGTTACTTTGTAAGGTTTATCATCTCTCCGTGGACAGAAAATATATGCTCGATTTCATTGGTTGCTCCACTTCATAGAGCTGCTGATATTTCTGTCCTCGGAGAGATAACACGTATTGGTATTACTTCATTTACTTTCCCAAGGAGCCTAAATACGTTTTGTATATAAAAAGGTATAAATTTCATACCGAATCATCATTAACATCGTCGACGTCATCGTCATCCGCACCATGACCACCATCACGACGATGACCACTACCCACCACCAGCTCCAGCACTACCACCACGTCATCGTCGTCATCGTCGTCGTCGTCATCATCATCATCATCATCATCATCATCACAATC